>NC_061078.1:13086414-13153914 GCF_021917145.1 Hypomesus transpacificus
GCACTGTGCTCTAATGATAGTGTTAGGTCTGTCTCTCTCTCCATCTCTCCTCTCCATCTCTTGACCTTTCCTGTCCTCTCTTCTCCTCTCCTCTCCTCTCCTCTCCTCTCCTCTCCTCTCCTCTCCTCTCCTCTCCTCTCCTCTCCTCTCCTCTCCTCTCCTCTCCTCTCCTCTCCTCTCCTCTCCTCTCCTCTCCTCTGCTCTGCTCTGCTCTGTTCTGTTCTGTTCTGTTCTGTTCTCCTCTCCTCTCCTTTCCTCTCATCTGCTCTGCTCTGCTCTGCTCTCCTCTCCTCTTCGCACGGCGTTTCCTCCACGTTTGGCCTCAGCCAAAAAGTCTCAGCAAAGTAGCCAAAGCAGCATTATGCACCATCAGGGATTCCCTCAATATTTGATGAGCTCAGGCTCTGGGATCTCCCTCAGTTCGTAAGGCTTACATAACCACTAGTGACGGCTGGTCCGGATGGTTCTGGGACTACCCTGGTAGGAGGAATTGCCAAGGAGGAGCAGGAAGTCTGATCTAGGATCTCTTTTGGTGTTTGAGATGACAATGACTCAGCTGCAGTTACTCTGAGACACATCGTGAATACAGGCTCTGGTTCTCATGGCACCCATACAGAGTGGGAGCTGAGGCCTACTTTACAGTGATATTGCCAGTGGGAAGGGTGGGGCAGGTAGAAGAAGTTGAATTGGGAGAAGCGAGGAGAGGCAAAGGAGGTAAAGAGGGAGAGGAGATGGATGAAGATGGGAGGAGAGAAAAGGAAAGCAGAGGAGAGGAGAGTAGAAGAGTAGAAGAGGAGAGAGGAGAGAGGAGAGAGGACAGAAGAGAAGAGAGAAGAGAATAGAAGAGAGAAGCGGAGTGAATAGAGGAGAGGCACAAGCAGATGCAAAGGCAGGGGCAGGGGCAGGGAGATCTGAAACATTCATGCTAGATTCTGAATGCACGCTGTGTGTTTCTGGGACTGTGGAGGATTTGGGGCGGAGGCTGTGTTACTGCGGTCTCTGGAAGCAGGCCAGCTCAGCTGCCTGCTGCTGAATCCGAAGCCGAATCAGACAGGGTTTTAATCGAACCTTGCTGATATCCAGCAGCCCTGCTGTCTCAGGAGACCCTGAATTAACAGAGACATACAAACTTGCCAAAGCCTCAAAACTCATATTATTGCACATTCAAGTCGTCTCACAAGGGAAAAGTCAAGTAATTATTAAGGGTGAACTAGGATAATGAATCTGGGACACATATCGGGCTACG
Source organism: Hypomesus transpacificus (assembly GCF_021917145.1). Taxonomy (NCBI): domain Eukaryota; kingdom Metazoa; phylum Chordata; class Actinopteri; order Osmeriformes; family Osmeridae; genus Hypomesus; species Hypomesus transpacificus. Next base: position 13,087,661 of record NC_061078.1, read on the forward strand.
GTGTCTGTTGGAGTTTGGTTCAAGACAAAAAGATGTTCAAGGAGCATAACGAATGCAGCAGAAAGTGAAGACTACATTTTTTGAAAACGACTCGGCTTGTCGTCTGTGCTGTCAATCGCTCAACGAAACCCTCACACTCGATAACCTAGGCAACTGCATCTGCACAGAAGCAGGGGTCAAACTCTGGATGGTTCCTTAAGCTGGAGCCCTTAATGGGTTTTTTTTTTATAGTGTCTCTTCAGCCATAGGTAAGCAGGTGTGTGATTTCTGTTGCAGCCTGAGCTCTCTGGTGAGCTGGATGGCAGGTGCACATGGGCACTCTGTGTTCAGTGGCCTACTAGATTGATGTAGGTGATTAAGGGTTAGATATGTCTCATGGCCACACCACCATCAAGGACATTGCTTGGTCATGTGCTGTGGTGATGGGATGTAAGGCAGTGTGGTGCTTTTCAGAATATGCGTGTGTGTGTGCATGTGTTTGTGTGAGTGTATGTGGGTTTATGTGTGTGTGTGGTTGTCAGTGGGTGTGTGGATGGGTGTGTGTGTGTGTGCGGGAGTATTGTGAATGTTTTATTATACTGTATTTGTGGACGTGTGATTTATTCATGACAGTGTAATTTAAGAATGTGTTTGTGTGTGTGTGTGTGTGTGTGTGTGTGTGTGGGGGGGGGTATCTGTAGGTGTGTGGGTGGTTGTGTGTGTGTGCAGGGGTATTGTGAATGTTTTATTATACTGTATTTGTGGACATGTGATTTATTCATGACATTGTAATTTAAGAATCTGTGTGTGTGTGTGTCTGTGTGTGTGTGTGTCACAGAGAGCCCTGCTGGAACAGAAACAGAAGAAGAAGAGACAGGAGCCGCTGATGGTTCAGTCCAATGTGGACGGGCGTTCCCGGGCCCGCAGGACCAAGCAGAGCGAGGAGCAGGCCCCACTGGTGGAGTCCTACCTGAGCAGCAACAGCAGCACAATCTACCACGGTATGACCACCAGCACCACAACCACACCCAGACCTGCTCTGTCACCTGGACCTGCCATCTGGAGCTGGCCCTCTCATCTCTCTCCAAGCAACACCAAACACCAAATGGGATGCCCAGTACTAATTGTTTAGGCCCCTTTTTCAAGGGCAGGGAGCTAGCCAGACAGACAGCTAGGCAGGCAGGCAGGCAGACAAGCAAGTGCTTCTCCACGTCCTGCCAGTTTGGACACATTGCTATCGATCCAGGCAGCACAGGCAGAGTGGTGGTGTAAGGTTGCTGATTGGAAATGGATATAAGAGGGTGTGAACATTCAAGTGAAAGTCCCATGGATAGCTCACTGTTTAATCGAACTGGCCTGCCGAGTCTTTGCTCTTGGGCAGACGAGATACTTTGCTTCATGCGAAAACAAACGACGTGACGTCGTGGAAGCGATGCGAGTTGAAATACAGTATCTCGATGTGAAGTAATAGCATAGTACAACCGTTGACATTTGCGTCCTTCAAACAAGGCTATACTGTATCATTTCGACTTGGTCTGAAACAAACTGTCAACTGTGTAGTACAGAAAACTCAACTGTGCAGTGATGCCTCGGTCAGGAGCAGGCAGGCTGCCGGTGATTGGGCTGCTTATCTCCACAGAGGGCCATCAGCTGCTGTCTAATCCCCAGCTCTGAGAGGCAGAGTCTGGGCTGCAGGCCATGCATGCTGCCCTGGCCTGGTTCATCCTGATGCTGTTTTCGCTCTGTGGACACCACATGCAGAGACCTGTTTTTTTTCTTCCAGGCCAGGACGTGTAATCAAATACACTCAGTTTAAAATGAGGAGAGGTCATCATACAGTAGTGATGGTAATCAGGAGAGCGGAGCGGGGAATAGGCTCCCCCTTCGCTCCCCCCTCGCACTCTGCCTGACTGCAGAGGAGGGCTGTTCATCAGATTCCCTCACCCTCCGTCGAGTCTAATGAATGTGTTTAGTGTTTACGAGAGATTCTTCTCTCAAGCTGTGTCTGCTAAACGAAGAGTACACACACGCGCGCACACACACACACGCCGTCGATGTGTGACCCGAAACTCCTCCACGCGCGGTCCCCCTCTGCACGCTCAGCCTCCCTTTTAGAGATGTCCAACAGATGCTGCCTTTGAGGCTGTTCTGTAACGTAGCACACATCCAAGCGTACAGTGGGATTGGAAAAAACAACGACAACATTCTGCTTGGCAACAGAGAAGGACTTCGGGCAGCAGTGACAAACGCATTTCACCTTGAAAGAATATGCCCCCCCCCACTCCTCTCGCTTTCTCTCTCTCTCTTGCTTCCTCTTTTTCAGGGCTTTTAGATTACCTCCGTAAGTCCCTTGATTGCTCTCATTTTCGTGTCTCTATTTTAAGATCTTATTCGACATTCAGGTCTGAGTGTTCTGGCTCACCTACGTACATTTGTGTTCTTCTGTAAAGCTGCATTCATTTGATCTAAATCCGGGCAGGAACTTGTATTCTTTCCTCTTGAACATTTGTATTCGGGTAGGTGCGCAGTCGATGTGACATCGATTGGTGATCTGACCCAAAAATGTGGGTACATCTTGTAACCGTGTTTCATTGTGCATCTATAATGGAAGTTCAACAGGACTATTTCTTTAGTAAACCCTCTACAGTATATCCTCTGCTGGGATTGTTTGGTCCATCTCAGAGTTTCCACTCTTATTGATGGTCTGATGATGTGAAATCAACCATTTCGAGCCCACTAAGGTTTGAATTTAATAGCAACATCTTCCACGCCGTAACCAACAATATTTTCTTTAAAATGAACTACAATCAATAAAATAATTGCTGGAAAGAACTGCTAACGATTTAACAGGATATTTTCTTGCCTATAACTGTGGGGCCATTGGCTACGGTAACAATACTGTAGTATTTACATGTAAGATGGACTGATAAAGACACCAACACAGGTTTACGGAAGGAGACATTCTGTGTAGTGTTTTTTAATGAGATGCATGAACGCCTCTCTGCCTGTACTCTGCTGAGTTCCACTCCTGCAGCACAACATTTGATCTCCCATTCCCCTTGAAGCTAGCACAGTATGAAGAAATGCCTGTGAAACGGGTTCTCACAGTGATGTTAAATGCTTAGGCAGACGCTGGCAAGGCCCACATGAACTGTACTCCTAAGATAAGGAGTATTCCTCATAAGATGCATTGGTCACTTTATCATCATACCAAACTTAACGTAGTCAGTTATATTATTCAATTACTGTGCCAATTAGCCTTGATTAATTTGTTGCTGGGAATGAGTGAAAAGTAATAGAATTCCCAGACCACCAGATCACCAAAAAATAGAAAGACATCATGGACACTTCTGATACACTAAACTGGGGAGAGCCATAATGGTCATTTCCTTTGTGATGAGAAATACCACTAAAACTTTGTTGCTCCTGCAAACTGACTTTTTCTTTAGCAGGCCGGGGTCAATAACCCCTGAACCGTGATGAGTAGCACAACCCACATCAATGACTTTTTTAATAATTACTACAATTAATTCCAAAAACTTTCATTTGCTTGTTGTATGTATGTCATTGATCCAGGTCTGCTTTCTTGGTTAACTTGCATTACCTTGTCCCTCTTTCTCTTTAACCTTGTCTTATTTTTCCTCTGGCTTAATATATCTCATTCTCTCTCTCTCTCTCTCTCTCTCTCTCTCTCTCTCTCTCTCTCTCTCTCTCTCTCTCTCTCTCTCTCTCTCTCTCTCTCTCTCTCTCTCTCTCTCTCTCTCTCCCTCTCCCTCTCTCTCTCTCTCTCTCTCTCTGTAATCCCCTCTGCCCTGCTAACCCTGGCCGTGCTGCTGGCCACTGCGTAGTACAAGAAGCGGAGCAGGAGGAGGGCAAGGTTGTGGCGGAGACCCAGCCTCCCCGCTCGGCCAAAAAGGCCAAGGCATCGGCCTGCTCCACGCCGCAGACAGGCAGCGCCAAGAAGGAGAGGAAGGGAAGGCACAAAGGTCAGCCCGGATGACTGGCAGCCTGACAGACAGCCCGCTGACCTGATAGACAGACAGACCGCTAGACAGACAGACGGACGGACGGACAGACAGACAAACATTGTTAGGAGAGCCAACTTTCTCGTACCTAGTTCACAGCATTCATCCACCTGCTTTTCCTGTTTGAAGGCTAGAAATGAGAGGATCAGACAGAAATCCACAGTACAATGAGACCACACATGTCTCGAGAGAGAATACGCTTGAATCTTTGTTTGGCAGTGCAGAGAAAAACATGTTGCATGGCCCCCGACTGTGGTCTTGTCATTCACCTCCACCTCCTGCCTGTATCACCTTGATGTCTGTCAAACTGACAAATGAAGGAATGTCATTAGTGTTTGACTGGAAAACTATAATTTTGTCTATTTGTTTCACATCATTTTTATCACCCGTGTTTATTATGTGTGTCTTTTTCGGGGAGCATGAAATCGTGATGTGCGAAAATGTCATTTTCTTGTCAAGGTAGGTCTTGTTTATTGTTCCCTTCTCCTTTTTTCTCATTTCCTTTGTCAATCAAACTTCTTCCACCTCACCCAGGACAAGGGTTAGCACATCTTTTTTTGGCGTGCCTCTAGTGGAGAGTGGCAAGCCAAGGCTAATGAGGCTGCCCTTCCAGAGTGGTTAAGCCTCCACTCAGGGCGCTAAGCCCATCACAGTCACAGTGTCTGTAATGATGTGAGAGGACTGGGTTCTGTTAGCCTGCCAAGTAAACACATCAGTGACTGGTTGGCTATTAAAATGCCTCCTTGGCCTTCATAGAAGACTAGCGTGAATCGAAGTTAAAGTGAAACTTTGTGTTTCACTCTCTTTCCCTTTTTTAGAAGCAATCCTTATTTTCCTTATAACAAAATTGTACATTCCAAGTTTTGTAGGGAACAAATATAACAGATTGAAAGCATCTTTACTGTAATACGTAACCGAACATGCTACCCATCTGACTTCAATTTGTCATAACGGAACCCAGGTGTTTGTTTTGTTGGTTAGGTCTGATGCCAACAGGTCTGTTCAATGTCTTTGTTTTTCTCTGCGACAGCTAATAGGATTCACTCAGGGCTGGTGATTAATCAGGTCAGACTCCTGGCCTTCAGCCCTGACATGGCCTGTGCTCTTTTGGAATGATAACTCACCCTGTCACACACTGACACACACACAGACACACACACACACACACACACACACACATACACACACACACACAGAGTAACAACTGTCTGAAACCAACATACGCCGGTCTTTTGAAGGCCACAATCTCTCTCCGATTTTCACCTGTAATTGGTGTGCAGTCGCAGCCTGTCGATGGAAATTACAATGAGTGAGCAACTCATGAATTCAGAAGCAACAACGTGTTCTCCTTGAATGTACACAATACTGACCTTTCATTACGTAAAAGAGTAAACAACAGCCAGATCCTGACTAGCTGTGATCACCTGGCCTGTCCTGCTAGCTAGAGGATGTCAGTTATCTTGAGGGGCTGGGCCCAGTAACTGGCAAGACAGATGGGACTTGGTGTTTGGGCCTGCTGTACAGCCTAATTGAATGACAAAGGACCAGAGGATGGCTTGCTAATAGCGTAGAAAACAAATGCTAGCATGTAAGTGCAGTGGCCGAGTGATACGCTGTAACATCTAATCAAGAGGCAGATGGCACTCTGCGGTCGACATTGATTTACAACTGTTCCTTTTATATCGAATTTCTTTCACAGACATTCTACTTCATCTCATTTTGAGATATTTTCACAACCTTTCTTGTCCATGTCATGGTTCCTTGCATGCAAGCATTGTTCCATTTAATACTTTAATACTTGTGAATGCTTTTGGTTGTATGGCTGTCCTGCATGCAAGTCTGTTTATTCACAATTCCCATTCAGTTGTTAATTAGTACTGGATGGTACAGGGCCTAATACTAGGAAGAAGGGTACTAGGCTGTAGTGTACTACTGTAGATAGGTGTCCTAGGTAACTGTGTCCTAGCTAACAGTGTACTAGGTAACAGTGTACTAGGTTGTAGTGTGCTAGGAAGAAGTGGACTAGCGAGGTGGTCTGACAGGGCGAGGGGGCTGTTGTGCTCCAGCAGGGCTCGACGGGCCAGCTTCCTTCCAGGAGGAGGGTCAGATCCAGATCCTGACCGTGGGCCACCTGGCCACAGAAGAGGCCAGTGAGGGCGACTCTGTGGGCAGTGCTCCTTCACATGGCAAGCAGGATCTCAGGGTCACCATGCTCAAGAAAGGTACCAGGACCAGGACCTGTACCCGTACTTCTAAGTGTCCCTGCACCTCTACCTGTACCTCTAAGTGGACTTGTACCTGTCAGAATGCGTTGTGCTATGCATGATGTCCCTGTTGGGTCTGCAACTGGTCAAAAACATAGGGCAGAGAGTGAGTGGCACTTTGACCATCCAATCAGAGGCAGCTGTGATTGGCCTAAAATAAGGGGATGATGAAGACTCAATGAATCAATCAACAGAACCCTGTATAGTGTCTCTGTCTTCACTTTGTAGCAGCACACAGCACTGCAGCATCAGGCTTGGTGCTGTGTGTGAGGGATGATGCACAGGGAGCTGCTCATCAAAACATGTTCAAACCCTAACAGGGAGATGCAGGTCTTGAATCAGCCTGGAAGGGTTTATTTTGCAGTCATTGACCGGCCCACTGAACATTATTCCACTTCTTACATGGCTATTTACTGCTGAAATAAATAATTTGACACAAAATATTGCTCTTATATTGAAAACTATTTGCATTAAAAATGCAATATAAAAAAAAAATCCTTTAGATTTAGATCTGCGCCCATAGCAACGGTCTGTCATTCATCGCAGCAATCTGCTGTTCAGAAATAACATGTTGTAGAGTGCCACGACTGACCAGAATTGAGTATTCAAGAAAGCTGTGTAATGAAGATTATTAACACCTTAATAATAACATCAGCCACTTAACTCACAAACAATTTCACTGACTGTCTCCTACTATTTCCTACATTCAGTCTTTCTCTGGATCACTATTTATCTATCTCTATGTAGCTCCCTCTATTTTTTATTGTACTGAAATGTAATTCCTGATAAGCTAAACAGTAGATAATTAAAACTTTAGGAGATATTGATTATATGGAAACCAAATATTCTGGGCAACAACAGCACTGGCATAACTAGGTATTGACTTTTGTGTGTATATGCGCACGTGATTTTCGAACAGTGGGATCATACAGTATAAAGTGTTCTGATCCCCACTATCTATACTTGGGGCAGAAACTGACACGATAATAACTCTCTCTCTGCCCGTGCTTCTGAAGGCATTTCTAGCAGTATGAACTTTGATGAAGAGGAGGATGATGAGGACGAAGTCAGCTCTAGTTCCTCCCAGCTCAACAGCAACACAAGGCCCGGGTCTGCCACGAGCAAGAAGTCCTGCAAGGTAAACCTGAGCAGCCCCGACCACTCTGTTTAATCCTCCATCCTGGTTGAATCCTCCCCTAAAGGCTGGTGGTGACACAGCAATAATGCCCCTTTTGCATGCTTGGTTCTTCAGCTTAATCCATCTGAGGATTGGACAGGAGTTTGACTTTGATCTGTTTATCTGTTCATTTGTCAGGATAATTCACAGAGAGAGGAAAGAGTAGGACGTGGGGGATTTGTGTGAAATCGATGTTTGTTCTCGGTTTTTGCAACTTGTAATTAAAGTTAGCTGTCTAGAACACTGATGGCCAATCTGGTCTAATAAATTGGGGAAACAGATCCCACCGGGGGGGTGTTCCCTGCATATCAAATGTTCCAACCTAATTGGACTTAATTGTGCTCTTTGCTGACTTCTTTCACTGCGATTAAACACAACTGCTGGCTGGGGTTTCCACGATGCAAATGTACCCCTCCCTTTGCTCTGCTTCATGTGAAACTATCCCCCAGACGTAGCATGAACGATGGAGAGAGCGAAGGCATCCCTGTAGGGCTGAGGTCTCGGGGTTTTCAGACATGTCGTCTGTTCTATCGCCCCCTGCAAGACTCTTCACTCCCAACATAACCACTGGTTGTTATCGGTCTGAAGGAGGGATGATTTTAGCACAGGCCATTATTTCTTTGCTTTCAGGTGGCAGAGCCATTATCCCCTAAGGACAGTGACTCAGAGAGGGAGGCAGGGAGGGAGGGAGAGGGAGGGTTGTGGAGACACAAAAGGAAGGTGACTGGTGCCTGGTACGATGCCCCGGCAGCCCACGGTACAGTAACGAAGGGATCTCAGTGACGTCGGCTGGCATTTCACTCGTTTCCATGACGTCTGACCAGTCATTCCATGTGGACCCGTAACCCCCTTTTAGGGAGAGCCAGCTGGCGTCCCCACTTGATTTGTGACCCAGACGGCGCAATGAACCGACACGACTCCAGTCCCTCTGGATACCCTGATCCTCCTTAACCTTTCCCAGCTTTCCCCTTTCCTGTGCTCTGAGTGTGGATGTGATGGCTTAGTCGCCAGCCCATCCTCACCTCGTCTGATTGGGCTGCCCGTGTCCGTTCCTCCAGGACGCCGCCTCCGCGTCCACACCCGCCATTAGCGAGCCCGCCATCGACGTGGACGACCTGGAGGAGTTCACCCTGCGCCCCGCCCCCCAGGGGGCCACGGTGAAGTGCCGGATCACCCGGGACAAGAAGGGCATGGACAGAGGCATGTACCCCACATACTACCTCCACCTGGAGAGGGAGGACGGCAAGAAGGTGAGGAGCGATGCAGCACACCACTGTGGACCGGCCAGACATGTAGGCACTGTTCTCATCACGTTTTAAGGTTGTCCCCTTATCAGAAGGTTACGCGTTAAACTGTATTAAACTGTATTAAACTATACTGTATTTGATCCCTTTGATTGTAAACAGTACACTGTTTTTGTTGCCAACAATCCATATCCGTGCGCGTGTTCTAGCATGTGCCCATCTAAATTAGGCCCTCCAGCCAGAGCGGATGTTGATGTTTTTTGGGGGGTTGGTGTCGCACTAATTGGATTGGGGCTTGATCCACCTTAGGTGTTCCTGTTAGCTGGGAGGAAGAGAAAGAAGAGTAAAACATCTAATTACCTCATCTCCATCGATCCCACGGACCTGTCACGAGGTGGTGAGAGCTTCATTGGAAAGCTAAGGTGAGGGCACCGCGCTTTCATCACTATAACGCCTGCAGATAACCAGTCGCCATTTAGCCAACCTGCTGTCTGCTGTTTTCAAAATATAAAGACAGTAATTAGTGAAAATCCTTCTCAATTATTATTATTTATTTTTTTGCTTTCACGGGTTTAGAGAACCTACAAAAGGATAGGTAGATAAGAAAAGCATTAATTAAAATTGCCTCCTGTACTTTTCTTTGACTTGAGGTATGCAAGACAACATTAGCCTCGTGTGAGATGAGGAGAATGAATTAGCTATGTGAACATCTCTAATGAACGGTGGGCTATGCAGCCCCACACCTGTCAGGTCTTCTGCAGAAAGGAAAGTAATTGGATTCATTACTTCCGTTTGGGCGCCCATCTGTCCTCATTGTTCGGAGGCTGAAGCTGCACCTGGGCGATGGCCGCTAGGTGTGATTAAAGTTGGAGCAGAGGACAAACTCTGCGGATCACAGCTCTGTCAGCCTGGGTGGGCGTGGTCTGCGCCTGGTCTGGGAGCGGGAACTGCAGCGTGGTCTGCGCTAAGTGCGCTCTCAATATCGTTTGGCAGATAGTGCCATGCGTGCACGTGTGTGTCCAGTTGCGTGTGTTGGCGGTTTCTGTGTCTACTCGTGTTTGTGTGAGGGGTTTTAGTGGTGACTGCAGGCTAAGAGGAGCAGGCAGTGACATCAGCCGCCCTCTGAGATCCTATCAGGGCATCGTGGCACCAGAGAGCCCCCAAGGGAGTCTCGTCAAACATGGCCGGCCACAGTCTTTATTAATGTCCTCTCCCTACTCTCTTGGTCGATGCGGAGATCTCCTCTGGCCTTCGTCATCATAACCACACTTGACGGATGAAGAGCTGGATGGAGACAGGCAGAGACCTTTCACCTGCCTCTGATGGAAGTTGTGGAGAAGCTGTGAAGATGAGATTGCAACCTTTTCTTTAACCTTCAAGGTCAATTGTCCGTAGCTAACTGTGGCCTGATTAACAGAGGGTGAATAGCAAGCCTCTCATCTGAATCTGGCCACGGTCCACCTCTTGGTTAAGTTGATTATTGGCAAAAAATCTAAATCTAATCCCAGCATCAAAGCTTTCTTTTACAAGCTGATAACCTATGACATACATACAGTAGGACATTTACATAATTATAACCAACAAATCACTTATATGTTTCGTTTAGATGAATAAAAACAATAAAAATCAAAAGCTTACATTTTTCAGCATGCTTGTCAGGTGAATACTGTGGATCATAAGAATTAGCCTTGCATTGTACCAGATTTTTCGTGATGACCTGTATTGTGAAATGACTGGTGAGATGCTGACTAAATGATGACAGTTATCGTTACGTTAACGATCAGTAATCAAACAGTGATTGTTGAAGGCCGAGAGACAAGTGATTGTATTTCTGTTTATTTCTCTGTGATTAGCAGAGCTATTTTCCCTACCATTGACTTTGATTGGAGTATGAGGTCCAGTAGCTAGCTGATTAGGGTTAAAGGGACAAAGCACTGCCTTCATTAGCTTCAAATTGCTCTTAACCTCTTTATTACAGAGCAAGCTCCTGACACACACACACACACACGCACACACGCATATGCATGCACATACAGACCCAGTCCTCTAAGCCCCTCATGGTTTTCCCTCTTCAGGTCTAACCTCATGGGCACCAAGTTCACCGTGTATGACAGCGGGCTGAACCCAGCCAAGACCCCTTCTAGTCTGGAGGCTGAAAACCTGCGTCAGGAGCTGGCAGCAATATGCTACGTGAGTCCTCATGAGAGAAACCGTTGGTGCCAAGCCATGTAGTAAGTATAGATTGGGGGATGTGTCACAAGGAAGGTGTGGAATCGTGGTTACTGTCCACCACATAGTCCACTGAAGGAGCATGGCGACACCTAGTGCTCAAAGCTGAAAATGGCCCTGTGTAGGGCTACTTCCTAAAATTGTAAAGGCAGGAAAGACATTAGTTTTAGTGTACGAACACACTGTATGACTGGTGAGACTAACTGGAGAGCTGTGAAACAACGTTGTCTGGTTGCTCCCTCTTTAGGAGACCAATGTGTTAGGGTTTAAAGGACCTCGGAAGATGAGCGTCATCATACCTGGGATGAACATGGACCACGAGAGAGTGTCTATTCGCCCACGCAATGTGAGTGGCTCTCGTCAATACAGGGAGGAATGGAGGAGTGAGTGAGGGCAGGAGGGCAGGAGGGAGGGAGAGGGAGGGAGGGAGGGCGGGAGGGTGGGAGGGCGGGAGGGCGGGAGGGCAGGAGGGCAGGAGGGCAGGAGGGCAGGAGGGAGAGAGTGAATCAGGAGTGATTCACTTCTGATTCACTCCCCCTCCCCTGCCCCAGGACCATGAGTCTTTGCTGGCGCGGTGGCAGAACAAGAGCACCGAGAGTGTGATCGAGCTGCACAACAAGACCCCTGTGTGGAACGATGACACGCAGTCCTACGTGCTCAACTTCCACGGCAGGGTCACCCAGGCCTCCGTCAAGAATTTCCAGATCATCCATGACAACGACCGTGAGCTTCCCAGCCTCTGTCAGCCCGCATGCTCGGCTTGCTCACTGTCACATCCACTCACAATATAGTTGTACTACTGATACACGACAGCTTTCAAATCCCTTTTATCCCTGGTTGAATGGAGCTCAATGTCAGAGGAAATGTGTTTGATCTGTGTTCTCCCGGTTCCTCTCCCCGTAGCGGACTACATCGTGATGCAGTTTGGCCGCGTGGCAGAGGACGTGTTCACCATGGACTATAACTACCCTATGTGTGCCCTGCAAGCCTTTGCCATCGCTCTCTCCAGCTTTGACAGCAAGCTGGCATGTGAGTAGTGATCGTTCCAGCTCCCCACCCCCCAAATCTGCTGCCCCTTCTGGGAAGCTACCTGGCCTGTATGACCTATGACCCTGCCCCCAAAAGTGAAGGTGTTCAGGTGTCCACTGACCTGCCTATCGCTTGAAGGGCTGACACTATCCATGGAGCCTGACTGAAGCCCCCAACAGTGAAAAACCCGCAACTATAGTGGATCTTTGAACGGTGTGGAGGCTCAACCCATGTGTGTGTTGGTGTGCAGGCATGCGTGCATATGTGTGTGTGTGTGTGTTTGTCAGTCTTCAAATGCTCCCCAGGACTATTCTATTGTCTGTTTCGGACAAAGGTAGAATCTTAGTCAGAGGAGAAAACAAGCACAAAGACTAATCCACTGTCGTGTTTGAAGTCCTTAATGTTTCTTACTGATCTACGTACACCGCTTATGTAGACGTTTTATAATTCTAACAGTTCTTAAAACAATTGATTAATGACTTTACAATAATTGCATATGATTGCATAATAACACTAACAATTGTCCAGCCTCAAATTCTGTTTGAATGGGTTGAATTTGGCCCATACTGTGCGATGATTGTGTTGAAGTGACTAACCTCTTAATTTTCCTCTTATATAATGAGAAGGCTTCTCATTCCCAGCTGGGGTTACAAAGGAGGAGCTATATTTATCACATAATTAACTTCTGCCGTTAGATGAATAATTATATCATTTAGAACTACAGATGCATCAATTTTAACATCCCATTATTTACACATAGGATCAAATAAATTCCATGCAATCTCCCCTTGAAATATTAACATTCTTTTATTTATATTGTTATTTATATATTTATACAGTTTTATGATGTTGTTTTCTGCATTGTCATTTTCATTTATGTCTATCTGATGGCCAGAAGCACACAGCATTTCCCCACTTGATAGAAGGGAATATCCGTCCACATTAACAAGATAAATAATTAGACTGCGAGGCATGATGGGGTTTGTTAGTGTGTACAGGATATGACTCTAGTCAGAGAATGTAGAGGAAGGAGCACTTTAACTGACATGTATGGTGGATGTGAATTAGCTGTACATATTGTAATTGTGCCTTTGGAGATTAAATCCAGTATAATGCTTTATCTAGAAATATTTCATGATCTCTGCGAAAAGTACCTTGTCTTGTTATCAGCCCCTTGTGTTTTAGACCTGAGGCGTGCCCATTGTAACGTAGTATCTTCCAAGAAAAGAAAGAGCTTCTCCTCAGTAAAGGCAGTTATACATGAAAGTGCACAACAGCGAGTAAGCATTTGCAGCGGCAGCCACTAATGTTCTAACATTCGAACTCTAACCCCATCCCTCCATCCTGTAGGGGTCATACCACCTTGTCATGTGCTCTTCCTCTGGAAAACAGCGAATGATGGATTATTTTGGTTGATCATATTTTTACTCTTAAAAAAATTGATATGTCTTCTCACGTCAAGAGGGCCAAAATCCTTTATTGAAATACAAATCTATTTTATATTTTATTATTACTCAATGTACAATTTTGTCACATGAAGGAAAATAGCAAAGAACAATCTCCGATGCCTCCTGTTGTTACTGCGAGTTTTAAAAAGACTGTCTACTTTAATCCAATGTGCTGTTCTTGTACCTTATTGTGATCTAACTATACTGAATACCAAGCAAACTTCTGTGATCTTTGCAGGAAAAAAAAGACTGAGCTTTTCATACAAGTTTCTTTGTGTCCGGGTGCAAAAAGTCAATTTATTAAATGTGTTCTAGTGCCGTTTCACTGTAATGTATAATGTGTACATTGGTCGATTTAATTGTGTTTGTTTATACACAGTTCTCTACAGTACAGTATGACAAAAACACAAATAAAACTATTGAGTCAGCTAATTCCTCTATGTACGTTTATGAATTTATTTCCACACCAGATATCATTTAAAACGGAATATCCACAAAATGCACATTTACAAACATCAGAGGTAGATCTTTGATCTTGGGATAGACCAGGAAAGTAGAGGTAGTACGTACATTCAATAAAATAGGTAATTTGAGGTCCAAACTGATTAGGAACATTGTGCTGTTATCTATGTCTCTCTCCGGTTCCTCATCCTCACCCCACTGGTGTCCAGCTCCCTCATCAGGACTGAAGGGGTGGGACTCCCTCCTCGAGGTGGGGGAGGAGGGGACAGGAGCAGGCACTCTTCCTCATCCACCTCCTCCTCTGCCTCCGCCTCGGGGTTGCGACAGACGTCATAATCTAATATGAGACTCTCGGCTTCAATCAAAGGGTCCTCCTCCTCCCTCTCTTCATCCTCTTCCTCCCCCTCCTCCTCCTCCTCCTCCTCCTCCTCCTCCTCCTCCCCCTCATCCCCTACTTCCACCTCCTCCCACACGTCCACTTCCTCCTCTTCTTCCTCGTCCTCCTCCTCTTCATCATCTTCCTCTGCCTCCTCCTCCTGCCCCCCCCCTTCCTTATCAAAGCCCTCTTTAGGATACTGGAAAACATCTTTGTGCTCATTAAAGCTGATTTGTTTTTTCGCTTTCGAAGACGGCCAGAGCTGCCTCCAAACAGCCACGTCGAGCTGCTGCCCGCTTCCTCCCCCGTCGCACAAGGCGGGAAGGAGACCCTCCCTCTCTCCCTCCTCCTCCTCCTCCTCCTCTTCCTCAAACAGGACTGGCAGCCTGGTGTCCACCTCCACCTCCTCCTCCTCCACCTCCATCCTCTCAGCCAGGGCCTCAGGAGTGGGCCGACAGTGGCCCGGCTCCTCAACCTCAAGGCTGATGGTGTCGTACCTGCGCCTGCCACAGGGCTCCTCGTACTGGGGGTAGGTCTCCTCGGGGTAGCCTGGGTGGACAGGCACCCACACACACGAGAAAAAGAAAGCACTGTTATAAACCACATGACACCCCTCAGGGAGCGGACGTCCACCCTTAGCTATCTACTTCTGCACCGTGTGCACGCATCGGCTTATCAGATAGCATTGATACGTGGGTGCAGTACTGGGTGTGTATTGCATGGTGACACAGTGAGCGCATGTGAAGGCCTTGCTGTTGTTACCATCCCAGTCCTCTGTGTAGGTCACTTCCTCGGCCTCGATCTCTGGGGAGGCGGCCTCCGTCCGGCCCTCCTCCATCAGCCGGCTGATGTCCTTCAGCTGCAGCCGCAGCCTGTCCTCCTCCTCCTCCTCCTTCTCACGCTGCCGCTGCTGCCGGGAGCCACCTTTACTCTTGCTCAGGCGCCGGCTCTTACTCTTGCATTTGCCCCTTTTGACACTAGAGGGCAGTGTAGGAAAACAAAGTCAGTCGGACAAATCCCTCTACGTAAACCGGATGAAAACTGTTTCGAACTATTAAACGATTTCTGAGTTATGTTCAAGCTGAAGAAAGAAAAGAAAGAAAAGAAAAGAAAGAAGTCACCTGTCATCACTTTTGCATTTCAGTTGGCTGTCAAATTTGTCAGACACAATTCAACTAAATTCAGCAAATGAATTCGGAGGAGGCGTTTATCAGAAACAGCACACTGATTTGTACAAGCTTTCCTCCGCGAGTCGTTTCTCCGGCTCTGGCCTGACCTGAGCCGTGCAGAGTGCCTGGGAGAAGAGCCGCCTACCTGTCGGGCACCTGGCTCGTTCCAGAAACGATCATCTCCATCAGCTGCTCCGTCTCCTGCAGCCTCTGGTGAAGCCTGGCCAGCTCGTAGTCAGCTGGAGGTGAAGCCAGGTTAGTTACAGTGGTGCTTGGTGGAGTTGTAATACTGTTACCAGCCCCTTTGTGGTCTCTAGCCTGTTCAATCCCACTAGACCTCCATTCAACACACCGGGGAATGGGATCCCAGCATTGTTTCCTTGAGATTGTTGTGTTATTTCATTCTGAGAATGAGATGTTTACATGGATTGAGGATGAATGGGATTCTGATATGGTGACGGGTAAAGTAACGTACATATTGGATTTCTTTGATTTGGTATTGGAGGAAAGTGGCCGTTGGACTTGGTAGGTTTAGATGTCATCTGTGGATACAAAAACATACTGTAGTTAAGGACTGGTTACCCGTGTGGCAGTAGAGGTTGGGTTGGTGATGCTACCGTGGATCATTTGTGTGTAAGTTCAGCTCACCAGGGTGGAGTTATCCTGCTACACTAAGTATGGTTTATTAGGTTCAGCTCACCTTGTAGAAAATAAAGAGGATGTAAAGGAGAATTCCAAAGCCATAGATGGGTATGACCTGCCCCAGGAGGCTGGGCTTGCTGGCTCCACCCATGCTTTTGACTTTGGCCATGATGTCAAGGCTTTGAGTCAGGGGGGGCACAGAGCCCTCCTCCCACAACCCCTGGTCCTCTGGCACGGGAAGACGATGCATCATAGGGGGGTAGTAACCTGGTCTGACTGGAGGAGAGTGAAGGGTTACACACACACACACACACACACACACACACTAGACACAATTATACACTGTACACCGCTACATCTTACTGTAATAGTGTTGTTGATGATGACCTGTCTTGCATTTTACTATCTTTTAGCCCAGATGGAAATATTAAAACAGTGTTCTATATGCAAAATGTGGCTAAATGGAAGTTGAACAGGAGTAAAACAAGTTAGCCTTGACTAATGACAACTACTTTTTTGAATGTGGAGGAGAAAAAACTGGTTGGACAGATGTGACATTTATGGAAGGGGATTAAATGCGCGATTTATCTTGAGAGTGCCTTTGTGAAAAAACGGCACATTGCGTATTACTAACAAAAAACATTCTTATAACACGTTTTTTACAGTAAAATGTCATATATGTATTTTTGAGTAATCGGTGTTTACTTTATTTGGCCACGGTTCGTTGCGTTCAAAAGTCTGCGTTTTAAACTAGCTGACGAATGAACAGAAACAGAATTATCCTATGGCTGGCAAATGCACAACCCTCAATAACAGGAATGATAATCCGCCTTACCGTCGGCCTGCCCTACATCTTTCTTCCCGCTGGGCAAAAGCATTTTGGGCAGGAAAAGCGAAAGACATAGCACGGAGCAAGAAATTAAAGTAACCTTCTGAAAAGTTGTAACCGACATTCTGTTAATGACAACGGTAATTTGATCCAAAAGAGAAACTGCAACACCGGTATCCAGGTCAGAAACCACAGCATCCTCTCCTTCACATTCTCACTGTAACGGTTCAATGAAAGTGAGGCGGTGAGTCGCTGCTGAGGGTCTAGACATGTCCAGCAGATGTCACTATGGGTCCAGTAAAAATATCCATAGCTTCCAAATATTAGTTTTATTTATTGCAACAAATAATGCATGACCCTAGGAATGACCCTAACCCTTATCGAAATGATTTTTACCCTCATTTCTTCATGGTACCTATCGAATATAAGATTTCTGTGTTTTGTGGTTGTCTGACAATATTTTTACCTCATTGGCATGTTGGACATAATGTTGTTGAATACATTCTCCAATAGATGTCACCAAATACCCAGTAGGTTTTTTAATAGTCAGTGCTGTGGAGTTAGTCAGATTCCACCATCTTGCTTTTTGGATTTTGTAAGAGCATTTTCCTCCTGACTTTGCTGTGAAGGCTATGGATTTGTTTGCTTTAAAACGCATCAACACAGAAAAGACCCTGTCATATAGGGCTGCCAATGGAAAATATTCACACTATTTACCGTTGAATTAATCATAGGCCTACTACATGTATGCTCTATATCTATTACTATTGATTATCGGTTCCCCCTCAACTTCAAGTAGATCTTAGTTGTTAGGGTCTTTTGTTTCAATGAAATGATAATAATAATCCTACAATCTTTGAAATGTTTTCTGCTGTATTCAGATGTGTTCAGATTTGTTGGGAAAGCTATCGGCCAGAGTATACTGCATAGTCAGGAGTATTTAATCCAATTTATTGCCATTTGGCATTACTAAATCAATCTGTTCTTAATATTTAGTACACACAAATATATTTATTATACACAAAAACAGTTACATCTAAGTGCACATTGTCATCAGCTAAACTGACGTCTCAGCATGACAAGATAGTAAAGCACTGGTGATGTACAATCTAGTCTGCACTGTTGTTGTAGATGTGACACATTGTGATAGGTGGCACTATTGTGCAATATTGGCCTTGCAACATCTGTAAGCTTTTAATCTGGGGAAACAAAATGCTGTATTTGTTTACCTTTTTTAGATGGCTGGATTATAAATTATCTGTGCCAACACGCATATGATTTTGACAGAGATTATGCCTGCTATACAGAAGCTGAACTAAACAGATATTTTAGTATTTTTTTGTCACCAGTGGTTCAAAGTGGTGTGCATATGCTACTGCATAGATGTTTCGACTATTGTCTGTGGGCGGGGGCGTAGCCACGGGTAGGTCTGGATAGGCACAGGCCTATCCAATTTGTTCTAATGCCTACCCATAAACAAAAATATCTCCCCAAAATGATGCGCCGGGTGGACATCGCAAGGTAATAAGTAAACAAACTGAAAAGATGGCTATCCATATTTCTCTAATACCCCCTGTCTGTGGGTATTAGAGATCAAAGATATCGAAATGTTTACCCTGAAGTATTTGAAACTTATAGAAAAGATTATTATTCGACTGTCACTCTCCCCCATTTCATTTTTTTTCCTATTATTCTAGTCAACTCAACTGTGAATTGGCTGAAAATGTATTTCCATATCCCCCATAATTGCAGTGTTGTTAAAATAAGACTTTCATCGTTCTCATGGAAACCCCTAAGTACACATCATGCAGTGCAATTACTCAAAAAATAAAACCTGCTAATGTCAGAGTGGTGAAAATATCATAGCACACCCCTATTCCCAAAATCCAACTGGGAAGTATTACATTTTGAATTTGACCACATTCATGCTCATGGACACATGGAAAAGCTGTCTAAAGGAATGAAAGTGTGTGGGCACAGTTTGGACGGTGCCTTTGGGGATTTGCCTGGTTTGGTTTGAGTGATGCCATGAAGGAGGTATGTGAGAAAGTGTGTCCAGTTCACACTGCAGTGCAGTGGCGGACTGGTAATGCAAGCCCCTCTGCCTCTGTCTGTTTACTGCGCTTCTCTCTTATCAAGCCTTTAATTACTTAATTATTCTTCATTAGGCTCAATTAAAATACAATGGACTCACTGCAGCAAAAGTCAGGCAATGTCGGCTCCCTCCCGGCAGTGTGCAGAACAGGACATGGGCTACCGTGATATCCCTGCAGTGTGTTCTTGGAAAATGTGTTTTTGTTATTCCTTGAATGAAAGCCTGGGAAGTCTTATTGCTATGCTAACAGAAAAATATATATATATATAACATTGACTCTCATGAAATGTTCATGCTCCTCTGTGTCTAGTGAGGAATAGATTCACATACATGGCAATCAAAGCGCCTTCACCAAGCAAAATTGCTTTCAGAAATAGAAATGGTTTTCTTTCTCTATATTCATGCAAGTGATTTGTTGTGCAATGTCACCTTACTCAGTGGTAGCACACTAGGTTTACATCAAGTTTTTTCCACTTTCTCTGCCTCTGTCTAAATCAGTCAATTTATTTCCAAATTGCAAGTCGAGTGTGGGAGCAAGGGCTTTTTTTTTCTTCTTTTCAGTGGTGGCAAAATATTAAATCAATGCACCCCTCTATATCGAGAAGGTTTAATTTCTTATTTGATATTGATGGGGATGAACCTGGCTTTGAGTGTCATGAAGGACATAGTGTTACAAATCCCAGGCCTTTATATTCATAGAACAAAGACAGTGAGGAGTGAATGAGCTGGATTAATCCAGTGGAAGCATGTTCTGTGGCACGGGCCAGTCCTTGACTGGCTTTACTGCTCGTCTGCTGGACTCCACACCTTTATTTATTAGCATCAGAAGAACAACAGTGGCCACCAGCCTCAGAGTAATCCACTGGTAGCTAATTTACATTTCTTTTCACCTCTCTCTGATTATCCTCACGGAAACAGCATGTACAGAAGTCATACTGTGGAAATAATGCGAGTGACCCATGCATTATTGCTTTCTAAAAGAAAGTATATTGAATTCATAGTCGATTGGGGTCTATCAAAAATCAGGACACTGTCGATGCCGACTGTGCCATGCCGCATAGTGAACGTCTTATAAAGCCGTGTGGCCATGCATGACACAGCGCTGTTGTGTCACCCGTCTGTCCGAAGCGAACAACATCAAAACATCGCTCCAATATGGAAGCAAATCGTGACCAAAATTCAAATGAAAATGCATTTCCAGAAATGCATTTTCATTTTAAGAATGTGGCTGCATTATTTGACTCATAAATCAAATTAGTATTCAATCATCCTATTTGCATTTTCATTTTCTTCTTTAAGACTGCTCATTCTTTCCCTTAATTAAAATTAAAACGAAAAAGACATTTGAAATTTAATTTTAAAAATATGCCCCAGCAAATAGATACCAAAATTCAATTTGAAATGTAAAATTTGAAAATGAAAATGCATTTCCAGAAATGCATTTTCATTTTAAGAACGTGGCTGCAAAATCGTGATTTCCAGAATTGCATTTTCATTTTCAAGAACGTGGCTGCAAAATCGTGACCACAATTCAAATTCAAATGCATTTCCAGAAATGCATTTTCATTTTAAGAACGTGGCTGCAAAATCGTGACCACAATTCAAATTCAAATGTATTTCCAGAAATGCATTTTCATTTTAAGAATGTGGCTGCATTATTTGACTCATAAATCAAATTAGTACTGATTAGTACTGAGCGGACATTGCATTTTCATTTTCATGTTCTGCCCGCAAAGAACTGCCCATAATTCGAAAACGAAAATGCATTCTGAGCGGCGCAGTAGAGTGACGTCAGTAGCCGTTCTTCTTCAGCTCCCTGCTGACCGAGCTACCCATCTTGTTCGGTAGGGGGCGGTGTGCACATACGCATTGCATTACATGACAAATGTGCCGGGAAATTGATTGAATTGCCGGGTCTTTAGAGGACGCATCACAGATCATGGCGCTCCCTCAAATTGTGCAGACACTGATGGAATTAGCTGAGCTGGTAGAAACTAATAATATATCTGAGTCTGATGCCCGTGACCGAGTAGAACAAGTCACAGAGAGCTTGGCTGCATACTCTGCCGTCACAGACGTACACATTAATGAGGTTGCCATAGTAAACCTCTCTTCAGTCCTGGAACGGCTGGATGCTGTGGAGCCTCAAATGGGACGGGGACGACCAACCATCCACATCCCGTTCGAGTCCATCGAAAACTATTTATTAAATGGTTTAAAAATAAAGGACATAGCGGAGCTGTTGTCGGCCACCAGACCATCCGTCGGAGGATCCAAAGCAACGGATTTATGGAGCTAGAAAGCTGACAAAAGTATCTGAATTTGAATATGAAAGATCTGAAATATTTGTGTGTCGAATTTCATAAAACTGAAATATATTGCTGTTGAATATATAATATCTGAATTATTTGTATGCCAAATTTAATACAACTGAATTATTTTGATCCAAAAATAAAACATTCTAAAATTCAGATTGCAGGAATTCAGATTCTTGAAATTCAGATTGCGGAAATTCAAATTCAGATTGCGGAAATTCAGATTTTGTCTGAACCAGGCCAAAGGTGAAACAGCTTGCTTTCACAGGAAAAAGTAGACCATTTAATAAATAGTTTTCGATGGACTCGAACGGGATGTGGATGGTTGGTCGTCCCCGTCCCATTTGAGGCTCCACCACAGCATCCAGCCGTTCCAGGACTGAAGAGAGGTTTACTATGGCAACCTCATTAATGTGTACGTCTGTGACGGCAGAGTATGCAGCCAAGCTCTCTGTGACTTGTTCTACTCGGTCACGGGCATCAGACTCAGATATATTATTAGTTTCTACCAGCTCAGCTAATTCCATCAGTGTCTGCACAATTTGAGGGAGCGCCATGATCTGTGATGCGTCCTCTAAAGACCCGGCAATTCAATCAATTTCCCGGCACATTTGTCATGTAATGCAATGCGTATGTGCACACCGCCCCCTACCGAACAAGATGGGTAGCTCGGTCAGCAGGGAGCTGAAGAAGAACGGCTACTGACGTCACTCTACTGCGCCGCTCAGAATGCATTTTCGTTTTCGAATTATGGGCAGTTCTTTGCGGGCAGAACATGAAAATGAAAATGCAATGTCCGCTCAGTACTAATCAGTACTAATTTGATTTATGAGTCAAATAATGCAGCCACATTCTTAAAATGAAAATGCATTTCTGGAAATGCATTTTCATTTTCAAATTTTACATTTCAAATTGAATTTTGGTATCTATTTGCTGGGGCATATTTTGAAAATTAAATTTCAAATGTCTTTTTCATTTTAATTTTAATTAAGGGAAAGAATGAGCAGTCTTAAAGAAGAAAATGAAAATGCAAATAGGATGATTGAATACTAATTTGATTTATGAGTCAAATAATGCAGCCACATTCTTAAAATGAAAATGCATTTCTGGAAATTCATTTTCATTTGAATTTTGGTCACGATTTGCTTCCATACTCCAACACCAAGTGCTTGTTTTCCTGCATTCTCATGAATGAGATCCCGTTGCGTTCAAACGAGCCTGCTTCACACCGTTTGTTTCACAGAGAGTTAATTACAGCTGCTTGACCTATCATTTTAAAGGTAAGCCTTGGCTGATTGTTTTTTCACACCGCGAATGAACAATTGATTTGCTTTGTTTGACATATAGAGTTACACCGCCAAGAGCTGAGCCGGTGTCATCCCCATCGAGAGAGCTGAGGAGCGAGGCAGTAGCCCTCTCCTCCAGAGGGGCCTGGGCTGAAGTTCACCTGATACTGCTTTGATCTGCAGCAACAGGGGGGAGATGATTTTATTTAAGGTGTCTCGGCGCCTCCGTGGCTCGGCGCTGTGTGAGGTGCACAGTGAAATTGTAGGTTTATTTGAGCTGTTGAGAGGAGACTGTATGTGCCCACACACACACACACACGTGGACACACACACACGCACGTGGACACACGCACTTGGACACACCAGCAGGCACTCACACACACACACACACACCACACACCACACACCACACACCACACAAAACCTGAACTACAAGCATCAAGGCATGTTCACATTTGCTGTTGTGCAGTTGTTTTCTATCTTTGGCACACAGGCCTGGATGTATATGTAAGCAATGTATAGCAGTAGCTTCCCTTTACCTTGTGAGAACTCTTACAGCTCAGCTATGTATACAGTCATTACCCAACCTCAATCGAAAACATATATTCGAGTGTATGTGTTTTATGTTGAACAATATTCCAGTTGCTTACAATCTCATCAGTTACATTGGTAATAAAGACATTACACAGACAAAGAGTGTCCAAATTCATGTTCTGCTTGTGTGCTCTAACACTGAGGTTTATTATTTGTCTCCAGAGACACTGTCATATGCATATAAATAGAATAATGTATTGGAAAAGGAAAGAGAATTGAGACCATATTTTGCTGTGATTAATTGAGATATGTATTGTATCTTGCTTTAAGAAGACAATTTGATGCATTTTCTCCATGGCTCAAAGGGTCCAGCATCACATTTGGAGGCAGTGTGAAGTTTTCCTGAGTGTCTTTCTGACCGTCAGGTTCAAAAGTTTACAAGGTTTGTAGTGACTGCGTGGCAAGCATTTTACAACCGACATTAGGAGACAGTTCACTGCGTTAGCGCTTCACAGGAGTGCACCATTTTAGGTATGCTGCACATCCCCTCAAACCTTCCTCCCCTGTGTACGCCAGGCACCTTGAATGCCCTTAACCAGGCCTAATAGGAGATAATGTTAGTGCTCTGCAAAAGAAGAGAGATTCTTTTTGAATTATTAACAAGTTAACTTTGTAGTGGAGGCACTTCATCCCCTAGGACAAACAGCCCAAATGTTTGCAAAATATAATTAAGCCGAGGCATCTTTAAATGTCATTGCAGCCTGTGCCATGTTTCAAATTGTTCTGCATCAACAGAATTTAACGAGATGGCTAAGGAATCCATTTCCTGCAAGCATGTGATAAGCTACACATACAGTGGAGCACTTTCATTGATTGCCAAAATAAAGCATTTTGTATGCAAATGGGGGGATGGAGTGGCTAAGCTGATTCAGTCGCATGGACACCAAATAATGGCCTTTACAATTAATACTCTTGCATGCTATCCATTGAAAATTTCATCTCCTATTTAATGGCTCTAAAACATTTACACATGCCCAGAAAAAGAGGGGAAACGTCCTGTGTTCCAATGGATTAATATGTAAGCCAACAAACAAATAAAAAAAGCTGTGCGTCCCTCCCTCCCTCCCCACCTCCTCCTCCTCCTCCTGTATTGGTCCTCTTCCCGTTGTCTCATGCTCCTGCACATTTTGGATTAACTGATAATCTTTGAACATGAAGGAAGGTCCTCCAACCCTGTAGGGGGTGGGGTGTTGAAAGCGGGTGCGGGCTTGGTGGAGGGGGGGGGTGGGGGGTGGAGGGTGGGGGGGTGGGGAAAGTGAGGGAGCAACGGATTGGAGCCAGTGCTGCATTGTTTGAATGTAATGTGCTTGTCTTCGACTTGTAAACACGTCTCTTTTTGTTGTCGCGATGCAGCCTTCCACCCCTCCGCCCCTGCAGGGTTAGTCTAATGAGACACGCAGGTCTGACGAGATAAAAAGCCGATGCAGGGTAGAGGGAACTGACATCTCTACCCCTCAGGATGACTCAATAAACCATCCAGTCAAACCTCCACAGTGGAAGCTTGACGGACGTGCAGTAGTGCCCGGCTCTCCACTTGTCATCTGTTAGCGAATATCAGCAATGTTAGCTTGGCCTCCTCTCGCTGCCCGCCAGGTTGTGATCGAAGGTGACCTCTCGGACCTTCCTCTTCAGGAGACCCTGGGCAGTGTTGTGAGTGAGAGAGTCTGCTCCATTGGCTTGGTGAGGACAGACCATGTTTGGTGCTGTCCGACACTCCTGATATGCCCACAATGGAAACACACGCACACACACGTGACGCAGAAGTTATCCGCTTAAGGAGGTTGTGGCAACCAACATGCTAGGTCCTGTATGTAGATGTGATGACTAAAGAGGTTTACTCTGTGGTTCCTGCTTTGTTCCTCCACCGTCCCTCAGACAAGGTGCGATGGAACCAGCCACGGGGGCCGCACGTGACACTGTGAGGCTCCGGATGTGTTTGAAGGGGCTGAAAGGTTCTCCACATTGACTTGGCAGGTTTGGATTTGAGGGGTAATCGCGTCGGGAGGGTTTAGTTCTGACGATGACATTAAGCCGGACGGAAACAGGAAACGTCCAATAGTCTATGAGCAGCAGTGCAGGAAGTTCTGACTGGAGAGCATCCATAGTGTGGCACTCATCAGAAGGATGAGTGCCCAACTCCTTCTCCTTTGAAGCTTGGCTGGGGTGCAATAGCTTTTCATGTCATTGTATGAATAAAGGACCTTCCTCTCTCACACTCACTCTCCTGGTGACCTTTAGCAAAGTGAGGGCTGTAATCTCTATATTCAATATGTGTATCGATTCATTTCACTGAGGTCCATTTATGCTTTTCAAAGCCAGGCTTTTAGCTCTGCGCTCCATTTCTGCCCAATTTTTAATATCCGGAGAGGAATCTGAGGCTCTCATGTCTGAAGCCTCTGATCGGTCATGTGAACGTTTCAAGGTAATTGGCATCAACGGATTGTTTTCGTCTCCCCTTTGTGTTCACTGAGGTCACCTCAAGTAGGTCTGGGTCCCCTCCAGACACACACACACACACACGCACACACATACACACACACACACACACACACACACACCACCGCTTTACGTCTCACTCTCTGCAACACCTTATCCACAATATCCCTTCTTCAAATTTTGCACTCTCGTCCTTTCGTTACCTCAACCCGCCATTCTCAGGATGCGGGCCTGAGTCAAGGGCAGCCGCCAAAAAAAGTGTTGACAGCAGCGTTTGAGGTAAATGAGAGAGCCGAGTCCCTCCACAGCAAGGAGAGGGGAGGGTGACGAGAAGGAGCACAGAGAGGATGTCGCTGACCTCCTGATCAAGGGAGCGTGGGGGCCCTGCCTGGGGAGAGAATCCCCTCTCTGCTGCCCAGGCTGGAATTTTGTGCTTGAGAAGTGTTTAACTTTCTCAAATCCCAATTGCACTCAGCAGGGGGGGGGGGTCCTCTTTCCCTCTGCCCACAGGTTTAGTGTCTGCTCTCGTGCCTGGGCCTAGGATGTGGGCCGGGGGCTGGAGGGAGGTGGGATCGATCAGACGGCCGCTCAGCTGTCAGACAGAGGTGAAGTTAAGCCAAACAGAGAGAAAAGGTAGAGATAGAAAAGGCTCCTATAGATATCTGAGCGGGTATTATCCATGGCACCTGGGCTCTCAAGCTGCAACCTTTAAGCACATGATCTGGTATAACCTCTGCTTGTCGAGATCTATAGCACATTCAGCAAATTCAACATGAACATTGTGCATGAATAGGTTCCAGCTTTCCTCAGCTGAAAAGCAAAGGCTTTTCATTCCACTGTTTATTTGTTGAGAGACACTATCATTGGTAGTATCCCATGCCAATATTGATTCCTCCAGGTGTATTTATTTTGTATCAAATCGTTGTTTTGTACTAAGTTTGCTGGGCATGATGCCTAATGCAAATCTCCTTTCAATCCTCGAACCCGAACACCCCACGCTTTCTGTTCTGATGAACCAAAGGAAAATAGCATTTTTACAACTGACTAAAAAGATAATGCGATTTGAAATAATCTCCCAGTGCACACAGAATGGTGTCAATAAACTGACATGTTAAGAACAACTGTGGCAGCTTTTATCACAGCAAAAATCCATAAAGTCTTTACTTCAAGCAGAGAGAAACAAACTCTTTGTGCTTTTATGTTTCGTTTTATTTCCTAAGAGGCAAGCCCCTGCATGGGATTGGAAAGGCTGACTTTCAAAAGGTTGACATTTAACTATTGTAGATGTAATGATGGATACAGGAGAAGGAGTAAGCTAATGGAAAATGATTATGTCATGGTTCATCTTTGGAATCAAACCACGTTAATCCACAGCGTTGTGTAAAACATCGATAAAAAAGCGACAAAATGCATTTCCTTTTGATTGTCAGTAAATAAAGATTGGTTAGCTGATTGTATTCTTTGCTCCAGCTCCACAGGAAACCATAGCGATGTAGAACCCTCCCCATTTGATTCCTGAGGCTCCCAAGATGTCTGACAAGACCGAGCCTCTGAACACTCTGTAGTATTCGTTTTAACATGTCCCCATAGTGACAACCTGGCTTTTAATCCTCAGAACATGACTGCATTAATTATACTTGGCTTTACTATAGTCTTTTGACCCAACCACTTCCTGGCCAATTGGGTATGCATGAGTGATCTGGTCTCAATCTGCTCTCTGATGAACAGCTGACGGCATATGCCAGTGAAGATGGCTTCAAGTAATCTGAATCTTTGAGGAGCTTAAGAAGTGAGAGAGCAAAGCCAGGGTCTGTGCGAGTTCACAGAGCCACTGTGACACCCAGAGCAGCTTAATCAAAGAGCGGTTCCCCGCCTCCAGTTTTTGGTGACGTGACTGAAGATGTCGTGATTGAGGCCTGTTTTAAGAAGGTGACAACAGGCTCCCCGTGATGAGTTGCTCAGGCACAGTGAGTCTCTCTCGTACCTCAGTAAGTACCGAGTATCAGGAAAGAAACACTTCTGTGAAAAACAGTGATGACATGCACAGGGCGTCACTGCAGGGAGTGCTGGAGCCATGGCTCTCATGTTCTTATCGTGTGGCTAATTAGCACACATACATTGCTATACGATAACTGTGTGGACTTGAAGGGAATAGCATAGCCTGTGGCTGTAATACTATTTCAGAGGAATATATTATTATAGAACGTTCTGAAACTGGTGCCGATATTTGTAGACTATTTGGTGATTATTTGTGATACTCGACTTGTAGACAGATCTGAGCAAAACAGGCATTTTAGATTCAAACTATTGATTCAAATCTGATTGGCAGTGGAGGCCTGTTATTGACTTTGATGTGGCAAGTTTTAATTGCTTTGTTTGATAAACATGAATTGTAACTTCATTTCAAAACAATGTTGTTGGGATAATCTCCATTTGAAAGGCGGATGAATGTATTTTCTGTATGGCACAAATGGCAGCAGAACAAAGACTGGGAGGCGCTGTAAAGGGTTGTTCTCGGACATCTCCACTTTCACTTGTTGAACAAAACATCTGTCTCCGAGCGAGAGCTATGGGCCGACAGACAACAGGCTCTGTTTCCACAGATGAAACCCTCTCTCCTCCGGTTGTGCCTGAGAGTTTAGCCGTGATACGTTTTTACAGGTCCGAACCCCTTGCCTTGACGAGTTATCTGCACCCCATGGTGAGAGTGTCCACGGCTGTGGTGAAAATCAATCTTCGCCTCTCCTCTTGCCTTGAATACCGGCAGAGCAAACAAACAGGCCTAAACAATACGATATATACCACATATCAATTACACTAAATGCCCCCGTATCTATACTTCACTGTCCCAGGCACACTCTGGTTACAAGGCACACACGCTGCTGTACGACGATAATGGCGCTGCATTGTTCCTCACCATCTGGAGGGCTGATAAGGCTCGCCTGTGAATAGTTGATAATAAGAACAGGCAAAGGAAAACGGAGTGTTAAACATTTCCTTGGCCCATGAAAAAGGTTCCATTAAGTCCACTGACCCCAATTGAATATTAATGAGCTAATTAACAGATTTATTGTTCTACGCAATTTCTGGAGGGGCAATTTTTTCAAGTGCTATTATTTTTTTCTAATTATTTTCCTGCACTTTGTATAATTGAATCTTTGTAGCTGCCAGCATCCTGCGTGCCTTGGCAACAGGAAAAAGCATTTGGCATGTGTTTTTTTCCCTTCCTTTAATTTTTCAGTAAACAACAACAAAAACAAAAACGCTGCTTTTTCACTGAGTGCAATGTGTTTGTCCCCGCACCTTCATCAACACAACCTGAACCCCCTGGTATTTCCCTTTAAAGGGGCCTACTATGTGTGTATTTCCGTTCTAGAAACATACAGTGGGAGAGTGATGTTAAGGTGTTGGATTACAAAACAGCAATCAACGAGGTTACAGCCGGCTGAATCACTTGGAGCTGACAAAGGTTTAAATGGCCAGTGACAGCTGCTGTTGATAGATAGCATAATCAGCTGATGAGGAGGATATACTGAAGCTCTATCCTCAGTGGACAGCTGAATGGTTCTGCCTGCCTGGGAGAGACATGGGGATGTTAGGGTAACCTTGAACAGACTAAAGACCAATGATACCATGGTTATAATGAATACACATCCTCATGAAGGGAATGTCTTCAACTGGGTCTGTGGAACCACACAGAGAGGTGTAGTTCACCTGCAGTTCTGTCATGACCAAAGCACTGTGGCCCGGTAGAACAGACATAGTTCAGACAATTCTGCTGCTGGTTGCTCATCTCAGGTCATTTGAATAGCCAAACATGCAATGGGGCCATGAATTCACGATAGGGTTCTGATTGGATACGGCTTGTTTCTTTGTAATCCCGTCTCTAAAGTAACGTGAGCAGCCTGTACTTTGCCTGTTCTGTTGATGAAGTGCATGCACACTGTGGTCGTTGGACAGCAAGGTGTGAGGGGATGAATATGCTCACAGTCACACCTTGACTGTGGTGGAGGATTGACCTTGTTACTTCTCATCTCATTTCATGCTGCTCGATATTTGGAAGCACATTGTTTCAGCTCCTGGACCCTAGGAGACAACCCTGACAAGGTTATGCCTCAACATGTATGCAATACGATACATACATAACACACATATAATACAGACACATTCAGAAACCTTCAGCACATTGAAAAGCACAGGTGTAAGACAAGTTGCCTTCACATGGACAAGCCAAGGGATCAATCTTCTCCTGTATCGTGTGTGAGAGCAGTAGCTGCAAGTGAGACTACTGTGCTGTTCATGCTTAGCCTTTGAATCAGAAGTGGGTAAGACTAGAACCACAGTGCCCCTTAAAGCCAAATGGCAACGTTGTTAGAAGCAGTGATAGCATTCCTCTGGTGTTTTATGACAGGGTAATGGCTAACTGTCAATTTGGACATGCTGAGGAATTTCAATCAGCTTGTTTAGGCCAGGAAATTGGAATTATCCCTGAGCTGAAAGTGCACCTCCGTTTGAAAACAGTGATTAAGGAGCGGTGGGGGGCACGGCGATAACCTTTTCGATAACTGGAATGTAATTATTATTACATTTTGCTATCTGCAAGTTTACTTAATTCTATTTATGTCTGAAATCCAATTCCAGCCAAATAAAAGCATCAATTTCTTTTGGTTACTTCACCAATATAACTTAGAGTAATGAACTCATTTTGCTGTTGTATGGAAATTTTTGGCTCATTACAATAATTTGGCCTGATACACCAGCCAGCCAATATTAAGAGCAAGGCCCTACAGTCATAGTCTAGGTTATTATGCTATACATCACATAGTGCATTAGGCCCATAAAACCTGTCAACAAAAAGGTTGGAAAGTTTCAGCACGTGGCTCACCAGGTTAATATATTTCCTCCAAAGGCTGAATAGCAATGTCTCAGCTATATTGCAGCTATACAGAAACCAATTTTCTGTTCGTTGGGGATTTTCAAGATTCTGGGTCTCGCCCATTCAGACACACTGCCTATCCTTAAATCGACACAGATGCCATTCCCATCAAATCAGCTATTTTAGTCCACACTGTAGTAGGCTCCATGTTGAATGGAAGGGTCTCTTTGTTTTTGAAATCTATATTCAGATTCCGTGGACAATTAACGAAACCTCATGAGATAATGGTTCCTCAGTAACAGGATATCGTTTCATAAACATACACATACACAGGATCAAATCTAACCTAATCCAGGCTCTTCTGTCATAATGACACTTTGCTCAGCTCTCAACCTCCTCAGCTCCTCTTAAACATGGCTTGTTTGCCTGCCTCCCATGACTACACACAACTGCAGCTGTTATTATAGTAATAGAGTTATCTCAATTGTTCCTCCACATATATTTTTCAATATAGCCCATCAAGATTGATTCATTTAAACACAATTTCCTCCTCGATCATTTGTGGTGCTCGTGCTTTTAAATGAAAGACGGTCAACCCTGATCCTGCACAAACAGATGCCACTTTTCAATAGAAACATAATGCATGTATTATTTTAATTGCTTCATTTCCATGTAGCAAGCTGGTCTTTTTCGTGACAGTTTGTCGTATATCTTTAGGGAACGTGCAGAGCGTCTGCTGTTGACATGAGATCCCTTGAAGGATGCGTCAATAGATTCAGCCATAATTGCCACACGACTCGCATGGCTGGTAAGTGAGTTGTGCTCACACGTATAAAGACAGAACCAAAGCAGAAGATCGTATAGTCAGGTTGTGAGACAAAGCAACTAAGTGTGGTAATTGTTTTGTGAGCAGCATGTCAGCGCAAATGTGCAATACCGAGGAGCCCTCTTTATATGGCACAGCGCTTTTAGGCGTCAAATACAATTCTGAAATCGGTAGATGCTTCTTGAGGAGGGTAATCTTTGGTAACAATCAATTACAATACATTTCCTCTTTTGTCTGGGTCCTAATAGTGCCTGTCTGTGCTCGTTGTGAGGCCTGTCTCGTAAATATACACTGTTTTCCTTTTAAACATCTTATAATATGCATGGGGAACACAGAAACACACTATGATGGAGGGGTTGAGCATCAAAGTCGAAATGGCAATTCAGTTGAGTTTCTCAAGCAGCAAAGTGAGGATGGAGCAGTTTGTGGTTTGATCCATTATCCAGATTGAATTACCATGTTGTACTTTTTAGGCCATCTGTTCGAGTCTCAGTCATATTTCTGAGTCGAGCATGTTCGGTGTGTGGAGTGGGGCTCTTTGATGGGGTGGTGGCTGAAGATTTGGCTAAAAACAAAATGGTGGCGAGGCCTGGTGTGTCATGATCTAGTGGAATGCTGGCCATGCTAACAGAAAAGCATGACGCCGGTCCATCTTTCAGGATTATTTTCAAATGCATGATGTCGCTGGTGCTGTCCGTCGGTGGGGAATTACTATCTGTTGAATGTCAGTCAAGATTCTTTTGTCACATTCTTACCTTTAATACACTGATTATAAGAATAACTTTGATTGACTAACTGCTGCTGCTGTATGTCATACCAATCATTGCCACTGAATGTGACGGTGAGGTACGTACTTCCATTTGCTGGGTTTGTCATAGCAACAATGGGCTTGAATGCTACAGCTTGTTTGACTGATTAGCATTTGGATTGCCTTGGCAAAAGCACATGGCTAGTCCCTTTAGTTCCCCAAATCAGAGGGCCACAGAGTTTTTGGCATGACTGAAAATGTTAATAATAGCAGGAGAACTGAGAGAGAGAGAGAGAGAGAGAGAGACAGAAAGAGACAGAGACAGAGAGACATAGGGAGACAGAGACAAAGGGAGACAGAGGGAGACAGAGGGAGACAGAGGGTGACAGACGGAGAGGGAGAGGGAGAGGGAGAGGGAGAGGGAGAGGGAGAGGGAGAGGGAGAGGGAGAGGGAGAGGGAGAGGGAGAGGGAGAGGGAGAGGGAGAGGGAGAGGGAGAGGGAGAGGGAGAAGGAGAGGGATGCCACGTCTGTGGCATGCATCAAACATAAATTATACATTTTCAATGTTTTCCACACTCTATATTAAATTCTATAATTCTGTTGGACTGAGGCCAGTACAAACTGCAGCCAGTTTACCATCTCAGGACTGTAATCTGTAGAAATAGACGAGAGATGAAGCGTTGACTTATGTGATTCATTCATACTGGAGGCCTTAGCGCACTGTAAGAACACATGGCCCTGCTCTTACTGAATATTGGATTGCATTATGAAAATATCTTATAAATGGCAGATTGCAAATGTGACCCATGAGACAAGAATATACTTTACTGCTCAATTATTTATTTTCCTCACATAGGGGGGATAGCTGCCTTTACTTACATTGAGTTACTGAACAATTAATGCCTACTTTGTCATTACTAAGTACATGTTGTTTTAGATTCTATGCATCTATTCTATGTTCCATTACTTATGAATGACGTGTATTAAAGGCATGTGATGATGTCGTATACCACATGCTCACCCAGAGACAACTATTGCACAGAAAAGAATTGGTTCATCTGTCCATTCTTCTTTAGCATCTCTAAGAAAACAAACAAAAAAATTATGCCGAGGCTTCTTTTATTAAGGCTGTAAAATCTGAATGTACAGTATGCTATGTGTGTACAACATTGCATAGCCTAGATTAGGTTCTTATGCGAGAACGTTCATATTTCTTCATCCTCTGCTGTAATGCTGACACCATGCAGTGCAATTCAGGCCTGGGAAGGGAACTTTAAATGTCAGTGATCTACAGTGGCAGAGTGGAGTTGGAGGAGCATGGCTTTAGGGGACAAAGTGTTTCCCTCTTGGCAGGAAGACTCGACAGTAAAGCTGTTCAGTACCCAGGCCTGGCAAACTCACCCACTCCCACTATTGAACTGAATGGTCCACAGATTACTCAATTATTTCTATATATCAGGCTTCCATGGCGGACTAAAGGCCTATTATTGGAGTGACTGAGACCATAGGAACTTATTACATGTGTGACCTTTTAAAGCCTCTCGCCGTGATAGATCTCAGGTGAGAATTTACTGGAATCAATTTTTATCTGAAGTCTCTGCGCTTGGCCCTGTTCGAAACATTCACTTTATAAAAATAAAAAAAGAAGAGAATGCGAGATAGAGTGTGAGTAAGACAGAGAGAAAGAGAGAGAGAGAGAGAGAGAGAGAGAGAGGGAGAGAGAGAGAGAGGGAGAGAGAGAGAGAGAACGAGGAGAGAGCAAGAGCAATAGAGAAAAAGCCCCCAGACTGTTTGAGATGCGATGGGCAGGATTATAAAGCACCCCAAATGCCTTTGTGTCCTTTCCTTCCAAATTAAAGAGACTTTGAAACAGAGGGCTGGGGGAAGCGCCGGAGTATTGTGCTTAATCAAGGTAGAAATACAAAGACTGCCTGTTCCCCAAAGGTTCACATCAAAAGGTGCATCCCACTTTGTGAGCTATTTAATCAGTTAAAACACAGATGGCAGCCTGCCGCAATTAATTAATCATATATGAGGCATCCTGTACCTGCTAGCAAAAAGTATGTCAGTGCTACGGAGATCTCATTTGGATTTCATTGTAGCTGCCTGGCGACAGAATAATGTTTGAATATGAATAAGTTTAGCCCTCCGGGAACAGTTGGACACACTTTGACATCAACTTTGAACTGTGAAGTGTAGGTGTTCTGCTCTCTGTGTTGTTCCTGTTGTGCCTCACTTCCTCACTCCTGGCTTTGCATTGTTTCAACAACGTGATTAGCTGATGCTGCACCTGGAGGGTTCGTTTTCAAATTCTGTTTTAGGCCCTCAGTTTTATACCTGAGGGTGCAGAAACGTTGAGATAAAAATATTGTGTGCATGTCTTTATAGAAATGAAAGGCAGATCTGCTTCAAAGGAAAATTACTTTATAATTAGCTTTTCGGTCTCACTGACAGCAAAGGCATCAATGCAAGCTGTCAAAGTACTATGGTGTTTGGAGACTGGGTGAGGTTTTTAAGGCACCCAACTATTTTGAAAGGAAAGAAGCAGTACAAAATGAAAACTGAGTCAACTGTTTTCAAAAAGTATCACTGAAGCTTACTTGAATTACCTGGATTTTTCCATGCCATCGAGTATGAAGGTTTTGTTCTCAGGTTGTTAAAAATAAAACTAACATTCTCGTGGTGGGTTAGGGCTCGAGGAACTTTCCAGCATGTAGCTTTTACACCTGTTAGCCATGTTGGTCTACTGTGCTTCACATTGTGTACTCACCACCGCTGGGTCTGCAAATAAACAGCAGGCTTGACCTATGAATCTTTCTCATACCCCACATGGCCCTGACTGCACCATTGTCTTATTCTCTTTCAGTTTCCTCCTGTGGAGACTGCTGAAGGCTGTGGCTTTAGAGTTTAGAGTTGTGAAGAGTAGACTATCACAACGTGTTCATCAGCCTCCGGAAAGCGAGACTCAGCCTTGGCCTTTCCTCCGTAACATGTGCAGTCGCCCAAGTTTGGAAAGCCTTGTCACCTAGTAAACATAATTAAATTTCCAGGAAAGCTGCATGAAGCATGTTTAAAGGATTATAAAGAAGAGAGGTCTAGATGTGGGCCAGGGGCCTAGGCCGGGGCGTATGTCGTTAAACTGTGCAGCTGTGTGGGGCCTTGGGTCCTCAGATCTGGCCCTCCACGGGCACCCTAACTGTGGACACAAACACACAAACACTTCAGGCTGTCATTTCTTTAGCTGGGAGAAAAGGTGTTCTGTGTCATGCTATTTATTGCATGTGAATCTATGAGGTTATTGGCTTAGTTGAGTTTCATAGAGTGTGTTGTGTGGTCCACAGCTGTGTGTGGAGCGTTGCTCCTTGTCGTTCCCCTCTGAAGCCCCCTTTGACATCCTCGAACCTGCAGATGGTGCTGTTCTAAAATGTTTGGCATTATCACAACTCCATTCTTCTCAAATCAATGTAATATTGCAATTCTGCAATGATCCTTAATGGAATGAAATGCAGTGAGATCCATCTGAGGATGTGAAGGTTGACAGGGGTTCTGTACTGAGGAGTGGTTTGACTCTCGTAACAATAGTGCTTGTATGACAGCCTTGTTGTCATTCATGTCAAAGAAAGGTGGCTGTTTTGCTCTTCCCTTATCGTTCTCAGGACCCTAAAACCTGTGCTGCTATGCAACAACATAAAGCTAAGCTAACGTAAACCAGACATGTCATGGCGAGAACAGAATATATCATTCTTCTCACTGGTGCCCCTAAAGGTTTGCAACTCTGTATTTCTGTTCGATGTGGCTCAAAGAAAACACGGTGGCCGACATCGTTTGCGCATTTAGTTGAGTACAGCTGTGGTTAAAGGATGTTGCATCGACGCTGCGCTCAGTCAATCATTGTGCAATTACTCTGTGCACACTTATTCACACCTAGGGGGCGAGCCCAGAACGACACAGTCACACCTCTCCACACTGTCTGAGCAATCTTTCACCCACAGGCTGCACCAGGATGCAACACTCTCAGGTGTGTGTTGTCGACTGTCCCTCTCTGCACAGGCTCATCTCACTCTGGAGATCCTCTCTGTTAGGGCCACAAGGAGAGGGTCAGCACCCAAACACAGAGACTCAGTCAACAATAATACACACTCAGACTGGATCCATTCTCTCTACTCAACAAGGTGATATGCTTTCTCTCTCTCTCTCTCTCTCTCTCTCTCTCTCTCTCTCTCTCTCTCTCTCTCTCTCTCTCTCTCTCTCTCTCTCTCTCACTCTCTCTCTCTCTCTCTCCCTCTCTTCCTTTCTTTACAAGAAGAGAAAATTGCACATCTAATGAAATCCAATTTTATATTTCATTCGGAGAACCACAATAAACAGAGAACAAGCAGTAAATAAGCTTTTCAAAAAGCTGATTACCGAAGCAATTTATTGCCAAGTCCAGGGCTGTGGCAAAGCAGAAAGGGGCTGTGGAGCGGAGGGGATGGGGAGAGGGAAGTGGGGGTGGGGTGCAAATTCCAAATATTTTCTCCCTCCAGCTCTTTCCTGCCATGTTATTAGCTGGGACTGTTTGTGAGGTTCCAATCTGATCAACTTATTTGACTAGATAATTACCCGCCTTCTGCTGAAAAGGGGAGAAAAAAAGGGATTGTGATGGAGGTCATCTGTGCATCACTAGTGAAGAGCAATCGGAGGCTCCTTCATTACCCAGGTCTATGTTTCATTGTTTAGATCTGTTTTCCATACAACGAAGGCCTGCACCTCAATGCTGATTACTGTAATGACATTTTCCCAACTACAATAGCACTGATATCCTTAATTGGAACACATAGGCACCCTAGAGTCCGTCCATGATTAACACTCACCTGTCCCCTGGACCCTCAGTACAAGGTTCCCCCCAAGGGCCTGGACCAATTGCATTCCAATTCCTGATGTGTCTTATTAATCTTTACGCTTATTCGCCAGAAGACAAAATAATAATTTCACAAATATGGTCTATTCAGAGACTTATTTCCCCATTATAAATAAAATAAATTGTGAACTGTATGTTTAATTGAAGGATTTTTTAATCATAATTTGTGCTCAGGAAAAATATTGGAGATTTTTTTTTCTTTATCTGCTTTAGAAACATGTTGCAGTGGGCTGTGGAAAGTAGCATATGAGTAAAATGAGAGAGTCTGTATTTCGTTTTTGAAAATAAATTGAGTCAGTAATGCCATAGGAGAAATGCAATGTGCGGATTATTCACAGTTATATAATGTAGAGGAGAAAACCAGGCGCTTCTCATTTTGGTCACTTATCCCTCATTGTAAAGGTCTGGATATTTCATTGCTGGTGCAGCAGCTTAGGGGATACATTTCAAAGCGGCAAATAAAAATTGGCTAAACTTCCAAAATTAGCACTTCAAAGTCAAACATGATTTGCAGCAACTGAAGGGGCGGAGGGAGAGTGACTGTGGAAGTGTATGCGTGTGTTTGTGTGTACACATGTGCGTATGTGTGTTTATGTGTATGTGTATACGTGTGTGTGTGGGTGTGCGTGTGTGGTAAAGCTGATGTACAGAGTTCTGCATGTAGGACCTTAGAACCAATTTCTAGGCAAATTGGTTTCATTTAAGAATGAGATCACAGAATAAGCAAACCTCTTTCAGGGCAAGTTTATGCATCTGTAGCCATTTATTTCAGTTTTATATGCATTTCTTGGCCCTGGGTGTTTGTAGGTAGAGCATGCAAAATGTTGGCCATACGTACTGGAGCTGGCGCATACAGTAAACTACTAGAGTACCTACTGTTAGTAATACTGTGTATAAATCAATCTTTCATTCAAATATGAGCTACTGCTGTCTAACACTGGGGTTATGTCACACTTTCAAATCTTAAATGACTTATAACGTGTGTGTCAACACACATTTTGTTTGCTGTAAACAGAAGGTATCCTTCCAATGATCCAAAAGGCTTTTTGAGTGCACGCCCACACAGTCATGAGTATGATCTCACTTGTCCGTTTCTCCAGAACATTCATTACTGTACATTCCTTCTCTAACGCGCTCACATAGCGAGACAAGTGACCTGGATGGCCCAGCACGCTCCTGTGTTACACGTTCTTGTGTCAGTTCCTTGTCTGGGTTGGAGACCTCTGTAATCCGATCTCTGGGCTGGAGAAGCCCTACCAGAGGCAACTTCTTGGTGTCAACATGATCTGCCAGGCGTTTGGTGAGAGAGTGCAGACGTCTGTGGAAAAGATCACCAGCCCTGGTGTAATCATGGATGTTCTACAGGCCATTGACACTTGTATTACAGACGTAGGTGACAGTGTTCTGTGATGTCCAATGGTCCAAACCCCTGTCACTTTGATGCACTGTTCTTTAATCAGGCTTCTTCCAGTGACCACTGAAACTGTGCTGGCGTGAAATGACGTTCTTCGTGAATTCAACTTGCATTGCTGTAACATGTTTCAAAACTGTTGTGGTTGAATTGCCTTCAACAGTTTTGATGTGTGAATGTATCTGTGTGATGATAATGAGTACAGTAGGCTGTCTCTAAAAGTGCTGAGAAAAAGGCAGGTGCTGGGTGAGAAGGGGAGAAGGGCGTTGCTCCAACACCCCCTTGTGTGCAGCACATGACACAAGCGCAGCTAATTAAGCAGATGCCATAATGCAGTAATCATGAACATTGTGCAGCAGGGAGAATTCACAAACGTGAGTCATGGCAGCTTAACATTTGGTGCTTAAGTTCTCCACCAACCCAGGCACACTGGAATTCAGACCCGCATGCGTTTGTGAACCTGTGTGAGTGTGTGTATGTGTGTGTGTGTATGTGTGTGTGTGTGGTAGAGACTGCAGATGGGGGACACAGTGTTGCCTGCTGAGGTCTTTTCCTCATTATTTTTCCAGAAAATGAGCAATCAGCCGTCTTGCACAGAGCCTGATTGTCTCCTTCTGTAAATCAATCCAGGAGCTGCAATTAAAAGGTACTCTTATGTGGTGTAATTGATGTCTTGCTAATCCTTTATTTGCACACCTGCCGGTGAGTCTGAATTTTTAATGAATTTCCAATTAATGCACATTGCACACTTGATTTATTTGTTCGCAAATTATGTCGCTGGTATGCTTCCGGCTGGAATATGGTGTCTAGAGAATGTCCCAGTTTTCCCAGAATCCAAAGGTACACCCATGCAACCAAAGAGGAAATTGAAGACAGGGTGTTTTGAATGGAAGTTGTGTGAGTCCAATATGAAATGGAAAAGGTCAGTATACATGTGTTCTCCACGTGCAGCTGTAAATGCCACAGCCATGCAGGTGGAGAAACATTAAAACTTTATGATGATTTGGCAATTGTTCCATGCCTTTCCCATAACCTTGACAGACAGTCCCATTCACACGCTGGCTGCAGCCAGCCTGCTGTACACCCCAACACAAGTGCTCTGTGTGTGTGCACCTGTAAAAACCTCCACTATGATAATGACCACCATTAAAAACCTTACACCCTTTATTATGGTTACGCTGATTGGCCCATTTGGGCACCGTGCACAAGTTGTAGCTCTCTGACTATGTTGATCTCCAGTTTGTTGATGTGGTAAGGAGACCTGCAACCCCTGATTGTGTTTATATTTGGAGAACAGGTTGGAGGTAAACAGTGTGGGTGTGTGTATTCTTGCTGAGGGAGGTCTACAGCTCTGTGGTGTGAGGGGCAGGGGAGGCTAGCTGTGTGACATGTTCCAGACTCGTGGAGTGGTCCCACTGCGGACAGAACCACAGTTCCCTTATAGCAACATTACCCAAACATGTGATGTCATTATGTTCGAGTCATCCAAAGAAAGTGACAGACAGAGCCAGGGATTGGAACACTTGGAGCGAATTCATCTTATCTGCTATGAAAACACCATCGCGTTATAGCAAGATCTTGCGGAAGGCATGATGTGAAGTTTTATTTTGGGAGTTTTTAGAGCAAGACTTTATGGTGAACCATTCTGGAAGACGTTGATGTTTGTTTTCTTTAATTACTTGGTGTCTTTTCAACTCTGGAAAAACATAGTTGTAAAAGTTTTAAGGTTTGTAACATGAAAGAAACCGTTTAGCAAAACTTAGACGAGGAGTTCATTTTATATTTCCTTTTGTTACCTAAAGTGTTAGACATGCCTAAATTAAATTTCAATATGCTCAAAGACCCCAACTGGTTTCCTCACAAATGTTGTTCACGATGAATGGAGCTAATTGCTTTAAATGGCAGAAACTCTGCAAAGCAGGTCTCCTGTGGCTAAAAGCCCATAGAAACTAGAATAACCACCAACAGATGAGAATCAAAAGTAGTCTGACAAAGGACTGTGTCACCTAAGTAGCAATCCCTTAATTGCATTCTCTTTGTACATAAAAGCATTTCAGATCAATTGAATATTTTTAAAACCTCTTTCAAACCCCATATGCTCAAGGTTTTCCTTTACTTTTAATCATTTCTCAAAGTTATCAGTGTCACTATTTAGTTTATACATTATTTATGTAATCATCTCATACATATCTTTTATTTCTACATAAATGGAGACAAGTATAAACTTCCAAGTCTTCCAATAAATGTTATGGTTTAGGAAATCTCACATAATGTACAGTATAATTAGGTGATCTTACAGAGTGGTATGCAGTCTCATGTGTCCGGTGGAGACATTAAAATATTTCTGAATAGAGAAAGTATCAGCCTAGAGTAAATCTGTTGAACTCAGTGACTTGTCTGATTTAACACAAACCCAATGAGCATTTTTCATCCATCTAATCTGTTGTTTGCTGGTGCATTTCATTTCCAAACCAATTCACACTCATAATCAGATGGCAATTAGTGAGGGATGAATCAAAGAGAGACAGTAAAGAAGATAGAGAGTGGAAGAAATAGAGACAATGAAGGAGATAGAGAGAGATAGAGACAGTGAAGGAGATAGAGAGGAAGAGAGACAGAGAGAGGGAGAGATAGAGACAGTGAAGGAGATAAAGAGAAGAAGAGGGAGATAGACAGTGAAGGAGATAAAGAGAAAGAGGAAGAGAGAGATAGAGAGAGCCAGTGAAGGAGATAAAGAGAGGAAGAGAGAGATAGCGACAGTGAAGGAGATAGAGAGGAAGAGATAAAGAGAGAGATGAAGAGAGATAGAGAGAGCCAGTGAAGGAGATAAAGAGAAAGAGGAAGAGAGAGATAGAGACAGTGAAAAAGATAAAGAGAGAGATGAAGAGAGAGATAGAGAGAGCCAGTGAAGGAGATAAAGAGAGGAAGAGCGAGATAGAGACAGTGAAGGAGATAGAGCGAGAGCGTGTGAGAGAGTCTCTTCACAGTCTGCTCCTTTCATGACACCTGCACGCTCAGGACAACAACACCGTCTGGAGAAGTCATTTTATTCCAAATAAAATCTTTTTTTAGTTCATTTTAAACAGCATTTTCTAATTCCATCAGAACTCTGCAAAATGTAATAAAACTTGCTTTGTTCCATCATGATTAAAAAAAACTTCCAAATCTATTTTTGTCTTGCAAGGCTTCTTTTTTTGTTTTCTTTCTTTTTTTTCTTTTTTTTTACAGCATTGTGGTTTGGGGGAGATGATAATTACATATCAACACATGGGCCAGCCTTCTCAAACAACTTTGGTTTTGGTTTAAGAACAAAAAAAAACTCACTATGAACATTTAGGAATCTTTAATTCACACTAGTAATAAAATTGCATTACATTTCATAAAATAAATGTTCCAGTTTATATATACAGAGAAAACAGACTGTACAGACCCTCCAAGGAACCATTCCCGAAAGGGGAAAAGAAATTAAAAACAAACCCAAAACAAACATCACAAAAACATACAAGCAATACAGTGCTCAGCTAAGCAGGCACAACTGTACATCAAAACTTGTAACTGCTCAGTGTTGGGGTGGGGGGGGGGGGGGCAAAAAGTAGTACATTTACAATAGAGTCCTTAGGGACTGATAAAGGGGGTTTTTAAAAAGTATTGCAGGCAAGCAGACAGACGCTCCTCTCTATCCAAGTGCAGCCGAACATCCATCGCGTGTGTAAGTGCAGGGCTGAGGCTTGCTGCCACCAGAGCCCAGCTATTGAACCTGCGTCTCAAAGCTCCCATTCAGCTGGCCCTCCTCATAGTCCATCTGACACAGAATCATGTTGTTCTTTAGGAAAAACTTGTCCCCCACGCAAAACCTGCCAGGGAACAAACGCACACGCGCGCGCACACACACACACACACACAGACACACAGACACACAACAGGCACAGCCATTAATAAACAGACAAAGGGGATTACAGCTGACAACATGACAGAGTTATTTGAGTTGACTGGGCTGATAATGGCGAAATTGCTCGGGGAGAGAGAACGTGGCGATTGAGATCAGCCAGTAAAGCTGCTTGGCGTTGCTGCGCTGCCTGCTTTGATCGCACACGTCTGGCTCTGACGTTTGTGCCCGGCGCAAATGCCATTGTTCCTTGTATTGGCTTTCAAAGCCCCTTCTGATGGTCACCATAAAGGTGTGGCTTCCCATAAAAGCCAATAAAAGCCCTATCGTTTCAAAGCGTGTGGACAAGAAGACTGGATCCCAATGAACACACAGCCGGCCCTCCCAGGCCTGGAAAAAAAGGCATCGTCACACCGGTTTCCAAGGAAACCCTGCCACAGGGCGAGCTTTCCATGCGCCCGTCTGGTGCCAACGCTCCAGAATGTTTTCCCTCTAAACTCAGAGTCAAATTGAAGGAAGAAAGAAAACAAAAAAGACAAGCTCACACACAAACACGTCCCAGGCAGGCCCAGTGATGTGCTTTTACATGGCAGTGCTTGTGTGTACGAACTAGCGCCCTGCAGGCCGCATGCGAGTGAAGATAAGAGCTGGCCTGATGGCACAGACGACTGCCTCCACCAAGCTAGGCTGGGCCAGTGTGCCAGGCTGGCAGAGAGAGGGCACGAGTGCACCGTCTCTGTGCCAGTCGAACCTGGCCCTGCGTCTGCCACCTCAGAGCAGAGAGGCGCCCGCCAGCATTCCCATACGGCAGGTGCTCACCATGGTTACTGACCCCTCCCTGCGGAGAGTTAATGGGCTTGTGCTGTACACATGGAAGAGGGTCACAACACCTCTGTCCGCTACAGCGGGGAGAGGGGTTGTCTGAAAGCTGATGGAATGTTTTCGTGTGTTCGGTCCGAATGTTCTGGTATATTTAGTGAGGGGAAAACGAGGAGAGCTTTCTAGGAAGGAGCCTACTTTGGTCACAATTCAGCGATACGCTGTTCTGTTGTGGCGAAACGATACGAAGAGGTGGCGCAGTCTATGGATATTTTAGCGAACGGTGAACTATCTCAAATTCACAAGTCGTTCTCTCTGGACGTCTGCAGTACTATTGATTTCAAGCGTGAAGACAGACAGGTGTACTCTTTGACATATTGTTTGTGTTGTAAAACACAGAGACCATCAAAAAGTCTCAAAGTGGCGGAGGGTCAAGTCTACTCCAGTGTGAAGGTCAAGTCTAGTGACTGGTCGTTTATAGGGTATAGATTCCTGATATTCTATTCCACCACCCTGAACCACTGTCCTTCTAGTGCCTGAAATGGGGCATTTTCTTGCTGTGCCCTTTTCCAGTCCTCAACCTGGTGGATGTGATCAGACTTGGTGCTGGCCTGGCCGCTTGATCACTTCAATACATGAGCTCATTTTGTTCCCCTCAATCTTATAATCCCTGTTCTAGTCACAAACACAAACAAGGACAAACTACCAGCAGGGTAACAATACAGAATAATTAACGGAGAATTGCTAATGCAATGCAGAGCGTTGGAGTGCTTTACGGAATGGGAAGGCAGACCAAATCAGGATTTGCACCGACTCAAGTCTCTGAGACTGAACTCCTGCTGATCTGCTGCGTCGACAGCCAGATTGTTGGGCAGCTACTGCTTGAGCTAATGGCCATCTCAGTAGAACGTAACGGATTTGAAAAAGGCAATCTTACAGCACAGTTGTGATCTCTCTTTCCTTACCTCTGGTTACAAAGCTGACAGGCAAAACAGTCCAAATGGTAAACATTATCTCTGGCTCTCATCACCATTTCAAAGGCTGGGATCAGTTTACTGCAGGCAGCGCAGTTCCCTGTAGTACCGAAGAGCCTGGAACAGAGAGAAAACACAGGCAGAGATTAACCCACCTTCTGCAGTATCAATGCAACAGCACAGCTAACATAAAGTCAAGACAGAAAGAATTGCAGAGAGAATCTGAAAAACAGGGCCAAATCGGAATACATTGAATGTAATACACAAACTTATCTTGGCACACACTTGGTATTTTTGTTAATGAGGGTTACAAACCTAGATGTTAATTCTTGGCTAATGATCTAATTAAAATGATCACATGGTTCTAATCCCCTTCTTCAAAGAGTTTCTTCCAGCACGTTGCGAAAGCAATGAAAACAGGGCTGAGGCAACCAATTGAACTGTTGAAAGTTTTCTTCTTTTTAAACCCAAGTACCTAATGAGACTTGCTCCAACCAAAGCCAGCTGGATTTTACACAAGAGGCTAAATTCTATAATGTAGTCAAAAGTTCAAAAGATTCCCGTTGTAAGAATACAGGCT
The DNA here is from genome assembly GCF_021917145.1 of Hypomesus transpacificus. Classification (NCBI taxonomy): domain Eukaryota; kingdom Metazoa; phylum Chordata; class Actinopteri; order Osmeriformes; family Osmeridae; genus Hypomesus; species Hypomesus transpacificus. Next base: position 13,132,281 of record NC_061078.1, read on the forward strand.
CTATCCCTCTGCCTTCTCCCCCCCCTTCTCTCTCTCTCTCTCTCTCTCTCTCTCTCTCTCTCTCTGTCTCTCTCTCTGTCTCTCTCTCTCTCTCTCATCGAGAGGGCGCCGAAGAAGATGACAAGCGAGCCAGGGAGACATAACCTTGAAGAGGTAGGTAGATGTTCGGCAGGGCGGGGAACAGACACACAACTCAAATTTCACTGGTGTTTGTTTAAGCTTATTACAATGGAGCTAAACCATCGAGGTCACAAACAGAGCAAGGGCCACTGGTGGACTGGAGATCTCTGATTCTGCTCAAAGCAAAGGGAACTCAGCCGTTTGCCCTGGGTCAGATTTACATTTTCATTTTCCAACTGCCTGCCCCAATGTTTAATTTGGAGATTCAGACACACAGATAGACTTATACATTCTGCATGGGGAGAGGGGCCAGTTCCACAGCTTTGCGAGAGGGGATAAGGCGACAGACGGCAGATCTCCACTCTGACAGTAAGTTAAACACTTTCCCAAAGTTGTGGAGGCTCAGACACAGAAAAAAAGTCACAAAGTTGGTATCCCCTTGTTCACATTAGTCTCTCTCGGTTGCTCCCCTCTTGTCACAGAAAACATCTATCCAGCAGACCCTGCTTCTAATTAGAGCACAGGCCCAGAGGAGTGGTGCATTACAGAAGGAGAGAAAGAGAAAGGCAGAGAGAGAGGCAGAGAGAGAGAGAGGCAGAGAGAGAGAGAGGCAGAGAGAGAGAGAGGAAGGGAGAGAGGCAGGGAGAGAGAGGCAGGGAGAGAGTGGCAGGGAGAAAGTGGCAGGGAGAGAGAGGAAGGGAGATGGGATAGGGGAATGGCTGTATACTTTTAGATGCATTGTTGTGTTGAACAGAGGCATTATTAGAGGGAATAGGTGTTCCAGTAAATTGTAGGCCTATTTCTAAAAAGACTACCTACTGCATTGTATGTGTGGGTAACACACAGACCAGTTACCATTTTCAGAGAGGCCTTCTGAAGAGGGTGTTGTGAAGCTGGGAAGAATGTTCAGCCTAACTTTTGACCAGCAGTCCTGAGTGCTCAGTTGAGTCCATTTAATCTTCTCTCATCCCAAACTTCTAGAATAATCTCCATGAGACAAAGCACCATGTCCATCTGAACCCTCTCGGCCTCATCACTTAATGACTGGAGAAATGTTAAAGTCTCAATTTATTCTGCTGTGTGTGTGTGTGAGAGAGAGAGAGAGAAAGAGAGAGAGAGAGCTGCATTTCTGTGAATGTAGTTGTCGACTGTACATGTTTGTGCATGTGTGAATGGTGTATGTGTGTGTGTGTGTGATATTTGCCATGCCTATCTGATCCTGGCAGGGCAGCTTCATGCAAGGTGTTGCAGGTCTCAGGAGAGAGGAGTGAGGGTACTGGAGAGTCATGTTGGAGGTCATGTTTCTCTCTCACAGCATTGTGGGCCTCCCAGCTTGCAGCACTGGATGTCCAGCAGTGGTGGCACATTGCAGGAGCCATGATGGCCATCATCATCTATGCCCTCCATCCTTTTCTGCCTGTAGATTTGAGCCTGTGACATCAAGCGTTGATTATCATTGTCTCAATGTCAGAGATGTTGGTCATTCAGAAATCCTTTCACTTTTTCTGATTACAAATATTCGACTCGTTTTTTATGCTGACTTCCCACATGTTGTAATGACACATGCCTGAAATTGTGAAGGTGCAGTGACTCGTGCAGTTCAATTTCCCTGGTCATTTGGATTAAATAAATCAATATCCTCAGAAGAGAGAGAGAAAAAAGAACGTTTTCAACACGAAAACCATTTCTCCCCCACTATTTCTCTCCAAATCGAGTATGAAAATGTGAGGGCATACCTCAGTACTCCTCACCACACACTCCAGACAATCATGCTTTGTTAAGCAGTCATCAGTTTTGTGGCAGGGTTTGAGGCACAGAAAGGGTCCAGTTTAAAATAGAGGCTTCAGTGGTTAATTTAAGTGGATTACAGGGTTACAAATACTCATTTGGAAGGTCACCCACAAACTGTGAGACACAATGGCATGGATTTCCAAGCTGTATAATGTAAGATAAAGCAAATGTAGCCATTACCAAGGCAAGGCCATTTAGTGGCTGACTTTCCAGTGGGAGTGTTGAAGGACTGTCAGGTTTCATGGCCTTCCCCTCTGTCAACCTGCTGTCATGTGACCTGTCACATGATCTCCAATACAAGACATTCCTATGGTTGGGAATGGAAATGGGCTATTGTGTTTGGTATGTATTGGATTGTCCTTGTTTGAAAGCTGAACTTGCAAAACATTTTACTCTAGCAATTGTTTGCTGAAGTAGGGTATTTGTATTCATCTTTAACAATGCAAAGCTGTAGAGAGCGCTAGGATTAACAGGTATAGCTCAAACAAGAAATGTACCAAACATCAAATTCTTCCAAATCTTTTCCAAGTAATGTGGACTGTTTGGAAACAGATTTGAAATGCCTTTTATTGCTGGTGCTGCTCCTTCTGTTATTGTGTGATTAGTGTGGATCTTCAGAGACAGGTGTGCCTTTAGCTGTTTGAACGTACGTCTGTGCTGACTTCAAACCCGGCTAACACCTACATCATCTGCCTGCCTGTCTCTTCAGCTTGTTTCTGATTGGTCTTGGGTTCTCTTCATGTCTCCAAGCTGCTCTCAAACTTTGCGAGTTTTAACTCTCCATGTATGTTTTCAACAGAGGGCAGCGCTGCTGAGGTAATGTATTCAAGGCTGACTCTGACCTTGCTCAGCAGTGCTTTTCAAGGTATAACGCTTCCTTTATTGATTTTAAAATGATTCCAGAGAGTTGGACAGCTGGGAACAGAGAAAAACAAAAGCTGTTTTACATTACAGCAGTTTCATCTTAGTAGAAGAGACCAAGATCGAAAAAAACTTAATTACCCCCAAACAGCATTTTGAGTGTCTGGTATTACTCCCATTTCCGAACAATTACACTCCTGGAAAAGTCACAATGTCTATTAGCTGGCAGTGTTTCCTTTCAGATTTCAATTAAAAGCACTTTACTTTGATAAGTCGATGACTGATATGCCCCCCTCCCCCTAATCTATTCAACAGTTAGAAGATGAAGCGATTTCAGGCTCTGGGACCAGGCCTTGGGAAGCATGACTGGCTTGTCAACCTTCTTTGGCGAGGTCAGCGGATCCGCGGCCCCAGACTAAAATGAAACGGCTAATTAATCCATTGTTCTCCTTGATAATGGAGGAGTGTGGCAAAACTGCTAATAAAAAGCAGGCCGAGCCGTCTCCAGCGGAGGGAACTGAATGTCAAGTGGATCCACAAACTTCTAAGGGGGGTGGGGGGGGGGGGTCAGGGGACGGTGGAGGAACAGGAGGAGGAGGGGAGGGGGAGCAGAAGGAGCTCAGGGTGCTGTGGGGGGAGGGGGGGGGGGGTGTGGGGGGGTGCGGGGGAGGGGGGGGCTCAAAAAGCGTTGCCGGGGCTCCTGAAGGACGAACACAGACGGGGCTCCTATCATAATGAATGTGCGCGTGGCAGGGCTCCAAACCCAGGGAAATGAAGGAAGTGTGTTTAATCCGCCCGCCTGTCTTTAATGAACTGCAGCTCTGTGCAGGAGGCTAATTCGGAGCTGGGATTCGACTACATCACTGCAGGTGAGGAGCAGTGTTCATCTTGGCTGACATGGCAGGGGGGCTGGGGGCCACTGAGGGGGGGGGCGTGGCAGAAGGTGCGTCACCTACTCTGGAACCCAGGGACTCTTCTCACAGCATGAGGGGAAAGTTTTTAATTTGATCCGTAATATAATTCATCTCAAGCATCTCCAGCCATTAAGTGGCATGCATTTGTCTCAGAGTGAAGTGCAGATGAGTGGGCAGGATTTCATTACAGCTCCAGAGCTGGGGCAGGAACATAGAAGGGCCCTCTCTCTCTCTCTCTCTCTCTCTCTCTCTCTCTCTCTCTCTCTCTCTCTCTCTCTCTCTCTCTCTCTCTCTACCCCTCCTTCTATCCCCCTTCCTTTCTCTCTCTCTCTCTCTCTGGTTTTCTTACTCCCTTTCTCTTGCTTTCCCTCTCACCTTCCTTACAGGCCTACTTACTCCCTACTCTCTTCATTTCACTCGACAGTCGCCCCTTTCTCATTCTCGTCTGATCTCATCCCCTACTTTTCCACTCTCTTATCTCACTCTCTCTAACCCCTCGTCCTCACCCTCTAGCCTGTCTCTCCTCCCTTACCTCCCTGGCCCTGCTTTGAGCAGGCTCTCATCATAGCTGTCAGCCCAGCGAGCCCCTTACAGCCAACACCATAGGAACACATCGCAATCATCAACTTGTGGTGAGACCGTCGACTTCCTAATGGGCAAAGAGATCCATCAGGCGGGAAGTGCCTGTTTCAGGTGTTCATATTTTACCATGTCAGAAGCCCATTCTGGCCTCTCCGAATTCGGCCTTTTTCCTCGTCATTCGGTCGGTTTATTATGACCTCATCTGCACCATCTGGCCCTTCTGGGGCCAGCAGCGGTGGGTCTTAGAGAAGCTCTCTCTTACTGCATCTTAACAGCATTAACTCTGGCTGGGAGCTGATGGATGGTAATGGCTCCTCTCAACACCCCAGCCCCTAAGCCCCTCTCTGGTGGGCCACTGCCTGCTGGCAGGGAGAGGCCAGGGGAGGAGAGAATGAAGGAGAGTGTTTGGGGGGGGGGGGGGGGGAGGAATGAGGTGGGGGGATAAGGTATGGGTGTGAGTGGGGAGATAGGCAAGAAGGGGGGGAGAGGTATGGGAATGATGTGGAGAGGGTGACGACGGGAAGCGAAGGAGCGAGAAGAAGAGGGGAGGCGGAGAGGTGGAGGAGGGAGGAGAGAGGCAGGGGCAGCATTGCCTCTAAGCTGGCCCCTGGGGGACTTTCTCTGGGATAAATGGCGGGATCTCATTGGGGAAGCCCCAGGGAATGTGACTTAACACCCAGGAAATGTTCATGTTTAATTTAGCAAGCAGATGGCTTGGGAGGTAGTGTGTGTGTGTGTGTGTGGGGGGGGGGGGGGGGGCAGAGCCACAGACACTGGAGTTGACTCGACACAGTCTTCCATGTTCCCCTCCCTCCAGCGCTATGGTTACTGACACCCAGCATGCACTGCCAAGGGGTGACAGCCATGATCATGAGAATGAGGAGAAGTAGAGGAGCTAAAACCAACATCAGACCCAATGACAAACTTCCTGTTGTCTGCCTCTCTGACGCTCAGGGACACAGCCCGTGGAGAGTCAAGCACGTGGAGACAATGGGATTCAGGCTTAAATGACATGCATCTCATCGCCATCGATATCCTGTAATGAGGAGCAAACGGGCGCTTGATCCACCAAAACTGCCTGGGAGAAAATGGCTCCTGAAAGACCCCAAGATAGAGCATTGTAAAGCGCAAGTGTGCGTGTGCTGGGAGGGATGGAGGGGAGGGGGGGGGGAATGGAACGCCAAACGTTCATACCGGTGGCACTGGTGGTGTTCCAGACCTTGGTACTGCTACACAGTCCTGGGTTTCATGGCCTTTCAGCTCAGTGTGTGTGTGTGTGTGTGTGTGCGTCTTACCTCAGGTAGTCTCTGCGACAGAGGATGAGGTTAGCTTTCGTGTACAAGGTGGAGCCCACCTCTCCCAGGCGACAGTCGCAGCAGGCACATTTGAGACAGTCCTCGTGCCAGTATTTGTCCAGGGCCTTGAGCAGGTAGCGGTCTTTAATCTTGCGATTGCAGCCGGCACACCCCTTCTGTTTCCCTTTGGGCTGGACGGAGAGCATGGGCACACCTGTAGTGATAAGGAGACAAACAGCCCAACGTGATTTACTGCCCAGGAACACGAGTGACTTTTCATGTTGGCTTTTTGATAAGGAGCCCGCGCTCCTGGAGGCGTCCAGCTCCGGAAAGCTCCGGAGCCCTGCTTCTTATGCATTACTGGGAACACTCTTCCGTGCAGATAGGCACACAGGTCACATTGGACTACACTCACCTCGCACACCGCGCCTGCACGAACACATGTTATATTACATGGTACACAAAACATGCGATACTATGCGAGACGCATGGACGAGAGCGTACGCATCCGTGTGTGCGTGTGGGTGGCAGCGTGTGTGTGTTTGGGGGTGATTCAAAATGCAGAGAGGCTTACTTTTGCTTATCAAGGTATTTACGGCCTGTTGTAGACTACGTTAGTCACCTAGCATTTCATCAAAGCTCATTTCACTCAACTGTCCATAGCTGTAAAAGCTTCTCATGGGCTTTGTTTGGTATAGATTAACATGAAAGTTTTTAAAAGCCTCTGACCACAAGAACTCTGCTACCAGACCCCAGTGAGATATGTTATGGCCTAAGTGCCTCTCAGTGTACACTTTCTCTCTCTCTCTCTCTTTCTCTCTCCACCCCTCTCTCTCTTTCCCTCTCTCCCTCCCTCTCTCTCTCTCTCTCTCTCTCTCTCTTTCCCTCAAACTCTCTCCCTCGCTCTCCCCTCTCTCTTCCCCTCAAACACTCTCTCTCTCCCGCCTCTAACACGTTAACACACTTTCTCTCTTCCTCGTTGACACACACACACACACACACACAAACACACACACCGTATGCTTGCCGCATTATAGCCTTTCCTCCTTTTACACTTATCTGTACTCATGTGTCTGCAACGAGCGAGCCTGAGTAACCAAACCCGCAAATTGCCCCGCTGTCACGCAGGTCCCCTTTAAGTGCGCCTTTTAGCCTCCTAAAGGACAAATAAAGTCCATTTAATAACTGCACTAAACACTAATAGTCTATGTGCGGTTGACATTTGTGTTTGGACTAAAAGCCCCCCTCAGGCCACGGCTGGTACAGGGAGGCCGGGGTGAGCAGCTCCCCTCTGCAGCACTAACAGGTCTGCCACAGCTGAAAGCACAGGACAACAGCTCTTAAGACACTCTCTCCCACACTGGGCTATTGATCCGGCTAATAGAACACATGGCGGACGTCGTTCGCCACTCTGCTTTCAAAACACATCTCTGTCCAAAAGCGGACGCAGGCTGCTTGACGGGGGGGGGACGGGGAGTTTGGACAGTGCTTTGTGCGCGTCTGTGTGTGTGTGTGTGTGCGCGTCTGTTCATAGAACCACTACAGTGTACCGTTTAAGGACATGATATGTTCCAGACTAATAGGAACCTCATAGCTGTTCTCATTCACTGTCCCGTGTCATTCGAACATTCCTGTTCCTAAAATGAGCTTTCGTCTAACTCGGATCTGCTCATGTTTTCGGGACATCATATTTCTAATGTCTATTGATTTGATCGGCTGACAGAGGAATGAAATGGCACGATGGAACCTTTTAATGTACTGTATCTGATAATGGCCACTGTAGTTTCCACTGAGTACGTTCTGATGTCTGTGTGCAGCTGGGCAGGGCTGTGCGGTTGTAACGGCTGTGGTTTTACCCATGATAAACAGCCCCTCTGCTGGTAGCAAGGTAGTGCCTAACCCTCCAATTCTCTTTTTCTCCTCCAAGTGTGTCTTTTTCTCTTTCACCCCCACAAAAAAAAAAGAACAAAAAAAAACTCATAGCACTTTCTCACAAAGCACTTTGTTCTTTCGAATATCAAAGCACATTTTCCTGTCTCCTTTTCTTTCTTTCCCTGTCACGCGCGCACGCGCCCACGCACGCGCGCGCGCACACACACACACACACACAAACACACACACCCACATGGAGACCTTATTGAATCCAGATTTGTCCGTGGATGTCTGACCATCCACACATCAATAATACCGTGGATGTTATATAATTAGCATGTACCATTTTAAAACGGAGGAGAGGGAACGAGAGAGCTTGTTAGTCAAATTTATGACTTTGGTTTGTTCGTGAGCATGAGCTCTGGTGGTGCTCAGCCATCCCTATTTCTTTATCAGAAGTGGAAAGGGAAGGCTAATTGGTCCAGCGCTGGTGATGGGAGCCATCAATTAGTGTTCTGTCTCCCCTCCTGCCCCCTCTCCTCCTCCCTCCCTAAAGCAGGCCCCTTGAAGCTGGCGCATTAGGATCACAAAACCTGCTATAAATACCAATGTTCAGTGTAAATGAAGCTAAAAAGCCTCAAATTGAAGCCACACTAGCTGAGGGCGGTCTTCTTTACCTGCATTTCATGGCTTGTTAGAGGAGCTCTCTGCAGGTATGCCAACAGAGCTTCGCCTGTCAGCCTTCCACAGAACTAAAAACAGTCTTAATGAGGAGAGAGAGCGCCTGTTCGTGTGTATGTGTGTGTGTGTGTGGGGGGGGGGGGGGGGTAGGCGTGCGTGCGTGTGCATGCGTGTGTGTGTCTGCGGCCGAGCATGCGCAAAGCAAGGAAATCGGGTTCCTCAAAATTCCCTGAGGGATCACACGAAAATCTTTAATTTGCTTTTTATGACAGCTAATTAGTTATTCTACTCAAAATCTTTGCTTTAAATAAGAGAACTAATTATACACAAAGGTCGTTCTCCCCCACCTCCTGAGAACCACTAATAATTGGTTTAGACCACCGCCCACCACACAGCACCCACCCATGCCGTGAACATAACGCGTGTGTTTTAAATCAAGTTTGCCAAAGAGAGGGAGCTTAACTCCTGCATGACGGAGCCAGCTCATCTGCTGTCTGAGTCTCCTTTGACTTTCTCAGAGTGTTAGGACGTGTTCACCTTCAAGTCAACGATGCTCCACTCCCTAGCCTAGATAGGAAACTCCTCCTCTCCTCGGTGGAGCTGCCATGTCTGCATACAGTATGTCCTCTCTGGGTTGTGGAGAGCTGGCTGAACATACACATAGCCAAACGTCTAGCAAGTACCTGGTGTACAGCTGGCAGGATCTTTCTGTCTCAGATCCATCTTAATGAACAACCACAGGCTTGTTGTCCTGAAACCCAAACATCAAATAAGGTCAGTGAAGTCATGGAAATCTGAAATAAATGACATGTTGATTGCCATATTGTCCCTAAGCCATTTACTTTCTGTTTTGGATTTTGTTTTCTTACCAGAGGACTAACTGTCTCGGTTGTTGTACCATGCAAACCCTCAGAGCAGAGACGAAAAGTTACATTATCAAAAGGAAGCCTCCACTTAATCCAATCCATTTAACCCGTTAATTAGTAGCGTCACGTATATGTGATTGTTCGAAAGCGGGCCCCACAGAGTACCGTCACACATATGTGATTCTGAACATTCCAACCGACTATTTTCCGATAGACAAAAACGATATGACAAACGCTATAGTATGGCTTCAAAATTTACAATTGGGAGGCTAACAAGTAACACTAGCAGGTAGTAGCATTGCTACGAGTATTATGCTAGGTTGCTAGGTAACGGAAGCTAACTAAAGCTAGCTAGCTTTCGTTTCGAAAAAATAACTCACTCTGCTGGCAGCGTCGGTAATATTTAGAACTCACTCCTCTAAAGGTTAACAGATACAAGTGCTGCTGACCTTCCTCTGCCATTCAGTGTCACGAAAAGAATACTTTTCCACACAATGATTCATACTCCAACGAGATGTGGCCACTTGCCTTGCCAAACATCCTCCATGAGAAGAAATTGAATTTGCCATTCTACTTTTTAAAGACCTTATCTCTTTCTACAAAGACCTTATCTCTTAAGAATATGTACAGTGACGTTATTTCTTTTTTCTCCATGGAAACTGTCAGACCATGTACTTTCCCATTACAGAGATAGCATCCAATTTCTATGTAAGCCCATTTCAAGTTCAGTTTTTACAGCTATCTAAACCTCAAATCAATCTGCAAACCCTTTTGATGTGTTTAAGGTTCTAAAGTGAAAATAAGCCGTTTGCGGCACTCGAAGAAACGTTTGAAATACAATTATCACATCTGCATGGCGAGGCCTCCGTTTCCTCAGATTAGACAAGGAGCGACGTCGAGAAAGAGGAGATGACGCGCCCTCCGATCTCCCTTTTCTCTTGTCGTACCCTACGTGTTGGCGCGCGCTAATCTCTCAAATGAGGCGCCGGCGTGTCGGGAATGTGCTGCGTACAGTAACAGCGCCGGCAGGCGGGGGGGTCACTCTCTGAAATTAAACACATTTGATCAACGAGGTGGATTGACACCTTGATGTGACGCAGGCTCCCCGGGAGTCCGAGGGAGAGAGAGGCTTGACGAGCGTCGCTCAGCTGTCTGGGCTGAGGGCCGGTGGAGAGAAGGAGGAGGGAAGGAGGAGGAGCAGGGGGGAGAGGGGAAGAAGAGGTCAAGGGAGCAGAGAGAGAGAGGAGATTTGGGCAAGGAGGGATCCCAGAAAGGTGGGGGGAGGAAGGAGGAGATAGTTTGGCAGGGGAGGGAGGGAGGCTGTGGGAATAGGGGAGGAGGGGAGGCAGGGCTGAGTGAGTTAGCCTCGTCTCTGGGGCCTGCATAATTATTACCCTCCGCTGCAGTAAATAAGAGAGTGGTAAGCACTGCCATGACAGATGCTGAGCAGGACGCTGGGAGAAATTACATGCTACATTACAAACAACTGCAGTCGACTGAAACAATGAACATGTATCATTATCCTCTCCTCCAACACTCCCAGACGTCAGACTCATCAGTCTGTTCCTATGGACTGATCCCTGTAGACCACCACCTGATGCAGCCACCTCCGGTGGATCCACTTTCTGCATGAATCCTGCTCTCTTGCATGACATTTCAGAACTGAAACCGCATTACAAACTTAAGTATTTGTGGATGGTAAAAATATCTTACATCACTGTGGATTCTAGGTAAGATATCTGGGAGACAAAAGCAACCTTCACGTGACTTTATCTAAATGGCTTTGGCCATAGTAGCATCTGCGTTGGAGGTCGTTTTGTGTATGGGAACTTTCTGTAAATACTCCCTTTCTGGGAGCTGTGAACCCATGTGTTTGTGTCTCCGGTCCCCTGTGTCAACGCGGTGGCCATGGTAATCCCATATCGAACAAATCCCTGGTTGAGGATCCTCCCTTAGTGAGGTTAATACAGATCCCAGGCAGATGTCCTGCCTTTATCTGCACGAATCAGCCCCCTTCAATCAGCTCACATCATTACTGTAATTGAGCCTGTAGACACAGGTTCTCCTCTATCGCCAAGACAAAACACAAGACATCTGGTAATAATATCAGATGAACTACGCCAGCTGAAAGCCCACAAATGACTGTATTCAGAATGATAAGCGTCGTCAAGACAGCCGTGATTCACCGAGTGTGAATCATATTTCCCCCCGCAGTCGGAGCGATGCATGGAGAGAGCAAACGCACCACACACACACACACAGTCAGACCCACACATCACACAGTAGTGGCTCCCAGTCCCAGTCTATGATCATTAGTTTCTATTAGCCGTGGTAGTGGTGGTTGTGTGGTTCTGGGTGTGATCGCTTCTCTCTCTCTCTGTGCGCTGCGGTGTAGTCAGACACCTTTCCAGAAGGATGTGTATGAACGCCGAGGTCTGTGAGAGAAGTGCTTGCTGGGCCTGCATGCTAGCATTATGACATAATTAGAGAGAGAGAGAGAGAGAGAGAGAGAGAGAGAGAGAGAGAGAGAGAGAGAGAGAGAAAATAGAGGGAGGGAGACAGGGAAAGAAGAGAGAGTGGGAGCGGGAGAGTGAGAGGGAGACGAGAAGAGGGAGAGAGAGGGAGAGAGAGAGAGAGAAAGTAAGCCAGAGAAATAAAAGAGAGAGAAAAAGGAGTAAGAGTAAGCAAATAAAGAGAGAAAGAGAGAGAGAGAGAGAGAGCAGAGAGGAGAGAAGGAGACAAGGCAGGGGCTAGTGTGCTGACAACAAGGAGGGGACTGTTCATTAACGAGATGCACTCTCACAAACTTTGCAGCTTGCTGCGGCTAATAAGGCCCGGTGAAACGGAGCCACGTCGTCCCAAGCATTGACCCTAGCACAGCCCCGGATAAGGGAGGGTTTTGTCTCCTGGAATAATTGCTCTTTTCACATGTTACAAGTGTCCTGACCCCCGCGGTCGGCAGCCACTTTCCCCCACCATAATTACTCCTGATCCGCTCCAAATGAGGTAGCCGCATTAGGGCTGCAATAACACTGGCCCGGCTTCAAGCGCGGCGTGGGGAGTCTCAGCAGAGCGGCCAGGAACAGGACCGCCTTTTCTCCAGGCCGCTGGTCATTTCCATCACGTCAGACAAGCATTTCTTAGACTTGAAGTCAGCGAGAAGGAGTCAGGGCCCTGGGCCCTCTTTCTGTGGAGGCATGGAGGCTTACAGCAGACATTGTTAGCTCCCGCTGCCCCTTACTCACTGCGGTTTGGCTGCAGACGCCATCCCAATTAACGGATAACTTCATTACGGTTTTTTTCCGCACTTTTCAGCCCCTATTATTTTTAATTTATTCACATGGGGTTAATTAAAAGAAATGTATCACAGAGATATGCAACAGCTTTCTAATTAAATTCATTACTGCTTATTTTGAGACGGGAAAACTGGCAGGGATTCCAGTTATTACAGAAAGCAACTTGTTCCAACACTTGGTTGCTCGCTAGCATGGTGAGATTACAGCTCTGGAAGGTGGACTGTTGACAGTCCTAGCTCAACAGAGAAAGAGGGAGAGAGAGAGAAAGAGAGAGAGAAAGAGAGAGAGGGCGGGACAGAGACATAGAAAGAAAGAAATGCCTTTCGCTCCTAACCCCTCTTATGCAGGGCTACCACCATTTAGACCACAGGGAACGTTGGAAGAAAGTGAAGAAAGAGGGCTGAGGCTGGATGGAGAGAAAAGAGGAGGAGGTGTTTGACCTTACATCCTACCAACCAACTATGCTTTCTATTGGGCCTGTTACAGTGAGAGCCTGGGGTTTGAGTTAGGCTAAGCCCTCCAAGGGCAGACCCCTCTCAGGCTTCCTCCTCGACCACACTCCCATTATGGTGACTCTCTCCCAGTCTGGCTGGCAGTTTGTCCCTGGGCTGAAGTGTATCTTCATATGTGTGAATTCAATTCATTTTCTTGCCATTGATCGCATTAGCATTTGAATAACGGAATAAATCCATCTATTCTCAAACTAGATCTTTTCACAGTTTGATAAAGGGGACAATCGTATCTGCCACTTCATGATTCCTGGCCAAATGTAACCATTAGGACTGTCACAACTTCTTTATGGCATCAGGCACCGAATAATGCCCTAACACTTTTTAGACCACATTAAAAATGAATTTAAGGGAGGCATAAATGTAGCCCTCTAAAGTTTGTGTCACTCCTAAGGTTAGGAAGTGACATGCAATTACAGCACACTTATTATTTCAAAGGATATGCCAGCAGACAGGTGTGCCATTCAGGAACCTCGGTGGGCTGAAAATGGAGGGAAAAAAGAACCGGCACACAGAGGAGCTCCATGTGGCCTCCGTTTAATGTTGAATAATGCAAATTCACCACAGGGGATGGTTGTTTGGCGAACAGGCCCACAACGTCATTGAAGCACTTTCTCCCAACTTGGCTCTTCATGGGGTAAATAATGAGGCCTGTTGGATGCACTGTCCATCTGACTCCAAGAGCCCTGAATGGAGGGTCACACAGAGAGCCTGGTTGAAGAGGAGACCTCTGACAGGCAATAACATGGTTCAGCCACCAACCACGAGGACTGGGTCAAAATGACCTTTTATCCCACTGGGGTGGCTGTGTGTTTACAGTGAATGGATACTGTACAAGTTTCTGGCTGAAGATAGGTGATTGGAAAAAAAAGAACAAAGTAACAAAAGTTTCTACGTTGATGCCTTTAAATCTGAGTTGGAGTAGGGTGTGTTTCTCTCTGTGTGTGTGTGTGTGGGTGTGTGTGTGGATGAGCCATGGTGGTTTTTAATGACCACACTATTTACCCGTTTCAATTAGAGCAGAGCACAGTGGTGAGTGTGCGTCGAGCACCACTGTTACACATGGATCTAGCAGCAGTGATTTCAGGTTCTGCATCGATTACATTCACATCTTCAATACCCACAACCCAATTTCCCAGCTTTCAAATAAAGCCCCAATTGCAATCCTAAATTATTTATTCAAGATTAGATTTATTAAAGGTCAACTGATTGTAAATTGGGCTCCTTAAAATTGGTTGTTATGTAATCTAATAGAACTCCAGATTTCTATTTACTATGGTCATACTGTGTCATTCTCCCCCACACATCCTGATGTGTTATTGCCAGGAGTGATTTATTGATTGCCAAAATATATAACATAGTTTTTGTAAATAATGGCCAAGTCAAGACTTGTGAGCAGTGAAACTCTTAACCCTCCTGTTATCCTTGGGGTCAATTTGACCCCATTCAACGTTTGACACCACAGAATACACGTTTAACATATACGGTATTTGGAAACTATAAATATTCTTATTTTGTTCGGATGTTGCATGTTTGCATGTTACTCTCCAATATTCCCAGACGACACCCCCACCCTCATACATCCTCTCATCTTACAAACTCAAAGGACACCGGCCAAACATGTATGAAGGGACTATTTCAGAAAGGATTATGCAAGGTCTTCCAGTTATGTAACAGGCAATCATCGCAGATCAATTTGTTTCAAGATGGAAACTTGCATGCATAAACAGACACTGGTACAATTATGCTACAGTATCGGATTTCCACATAAATGATGCATTACAGTGATCACAGGCTCATCAACATTCAAACAGCAGCATCCTTTTGTATGTCTAAATACCTTTCAAGTCCTATTTCTGCAGCGCACTCCCAGTGCACATGGAACCCACAGCATGTTCTTAGAGCATCTTCAGCAACAGAGTTGTTGTCATTGACTACAAAAGGACATAAGCGACTAGCATACAGCAAAGTGCTAATATCAATCAGCTAGCGTTGAATCAGTACCACACGTCTCTGTGACTAGACAAAAGCTGCCGTCCGACTGCCATCATGGGCATACTGTGCTCGGACCAAGAGAACCAGTTGAAGAAACGGGAGGCGAAAGGAAGTAAACAACCAAATATCAGTATTGGGATAGGAAAGAGTGTGACAACTTACATCTATGCAGAAGAAGTGTGTGTGTGTGTGTGTGTGTGCTCCTACCCCAATGAAAGAGAAGTCCCGCATTTTCTGTGGCTACTCAGCCTTGCAGTGAAAGGAGGCCCAGTGTGACTTCAACAAGGCCAGCCAAGGGAATAACATGTGGTTTAAGGACCAAAAGGAAAGTAAATTAAAAACCACCTACTGTAAAATCATCACTGTGTACCTCCGTAGCGTCTTTCAGCAGACTATAATGTACTATTACCAGGAGACAATCCACAGGGATGGGCCATCACTACTCCTGCCTGTGTAGCTGCTGCCACGGATAGTGTACCTGCTGCTCTGAAAGATACACAGTCACACCTGACCACCAGCAGACATGCTCCAACTAAGGGATGGAGATCTCCCAGTCCCAGAGTGATCCAGTAGACGCAGGCTAGCATGGCCCAGTATGTATTTCAGGTCATTGGGGGAGTTCGCAGCGAAAGAGAGCATCACTGTGTGTACGACTACCGCGTTACCCTCGTCTGAACGCTGAGCGTGTCGGCATTCGTCTCAGGACTCAAGGTGAGAGATAAGGTTGCTCCGAGACGGTTTAAAAGGTGGTCTGAAATGACGATTCATCTCAGCGTGTCAGCCCGTCTGAGGATCTTGTAAAAGGTTTTCCGTGTAACGTTGAGAGTGATGGAGTGGAGCGCCCTTGGAGCATAGAGAATTTTCTGTTTACCGACATCATTTTGAAACACTTTCCCCCCCCCCCCTCCCCTCCCCCACCACCCCTCCCTCTCCCATCCCCCCCCCCCCCGCCGACACTGTATGATTGTGACACCTGAATAAAAACAAAGGTGGATATGGGGTGAGAGTGAGAGAGAGTCTAGATCAATTACGAAGGACAATGGAAGCACCGACGTTGTCCCTTTCCCATGATGCAGGGGAGGAAAATAGATCTTGTTGTGAGTAGCTCCCTGGCATGAGGAGCGGCTGGCTGCTGGCTGTAATAAAGGGATTCTCTCACACTTCAGGAGTGCATAATTGAGTTTGTGTGACACCCTGGCGGGCGCAGCCATTTGCACCAGAGGCAGGTGGGCGCGCTTGCTTCCACGTCTGTCACGTCTCCA
Source organism: Hypomesus transpacificus (assembly GCF_021917145.1). Classification (NCBI taxonomy): domain Eukaryota; kingdom Metazoa; phylum Chordata; class Actinopteri; order Osmeriformes; family Osmeridae; genus Hypomesus; species Hypomesus transpacificus. Next base: position 13,148,325 of record NC_061078.1, read on the forward strand.
TTCAGTCCCCTTTGAGTTCCAGGGAGATGATGGGGAAATGATACACATCTCCTGCACTCGCCGATGTGAGACGCTCTGGACTGATAGCGATCCGGAGGTTTGGGATGGGAGACAAAATTGGGTCGGGTGGGAACTGTGTGCATGCGAGATCATAGCGGATCAGACGGAATCAAGCACTCACTGCTTAAAAAGGCCAAATTGATTTACTGACATCAAATTCGTTGCGTTGGATGTGGGTATTTTGTAGGGGTGTTGGGTTGCATACTGAACTGAGCTGTAGTGTGCACATGTATTAAAGTCAAGTACTGGACAGTATATGACTTAAGAACATACTCTTAGACTGTGCTGCCTACTGGAATTCAGTTAGAATCTATACTCCATATGAAGTTTAGTACCATTTAAGTACCTTCTAAAAAAGTACCTTTTAACCTTTTGTCTTCTGAGTTGTATTCAACAGTATGACAAAAGCTAAACATGTCTTTGGGCGATCCTTCCATTTAAAATTCAGAAGAAAGACTGGGTGAAAGAAGGTACAGTCCTCAGAAAAGAGAGCAGGTGTCATGAAGCAGATGCTAAAATAAACATTCAAATAACTACAGCTGACCACACAAATATCACACATTGAAATAAGTTGCAATATTGTTTGGAGCTGAGGGCACGACACACAGATGTAATTTCTATATTTAAAATTGGCAAGTTTAATTTAGAGGAAGAACAAGCCAATAAGCTCGGAAAATAGCAAATACAAGAGAGAAAATTACATTCCTAGGGAAAAAGTGAAGAGACTTAAGGAATGTATAAAAGTAATCTCCAACTGGAAATTAGAAATCAACCCGCTGAAAACGAATAACAGAAAAGAAATATTACTGTCCACTTTCTAAATCAATATAACATTGCTACAAGACAGAATTACCATGGTAACTCCAGTAAAGAATGAAGCAATTCTTATTATTTCAAAATAAAAATCTGTGCCTGAAGCCCAAGTTTTATTACAGCAGCCGACAGATCACCAGCCTGTATTCATTTGAAACATTGCTTTTCAATCACATGCTTTATGAATGTACAAATTTCATTGGACAGGCTGCTCGCAGGGTCGTAAATTAAAGTGCAAAGGTAACCACAAATTTATCATCAGGTCGGAGGATTGAAGGTTTTCTCCTCTTCAGCCATGGTTCTTAGAAAGCCCAGTGGTGCGAGTGATCAGCCAAAGACATGTCTACAATGAAGACCCAATTATTTCTGCTACAGCAGAGAGTTTCTAATACCTTGAAGGTAAGAAAATGGCTGAATTGCTTTTTTTTTCCCCGCACTAAAATTAGAAGTCAATTGGAAACTTTATATTAGAGCGGGTGATATAAAATGTTCACCTGGAATTCTTTGGACATGTGTTTCCGCAGCCTTCCAGAGACGTGTATACAGTAATAGGTCATTTCACAGAGGTTGGGCAGCCTAGCTTTCTCGAGCCACATCACACTTACGTACCACTGAGTAATAATACACTACTATTGTATCCCAGCAAGCCCAACGTGACTTTGTAAGTTCTGTGACTGACATTCAATGTGGACCGGAGCGTCATTGTAGGTCACAAAATTAATGTCAAATTTGTGAGTGTTTAAAAATAGTAGGAGAGGGAATTGATTTGTATCCTACTTTCTCAAAAGAGGTTTGGAAAAGAGGGAAACAAGATTAGCTCCCTTGTAACTGGTTATTTCCCTAGATCGTTGAGAGGTTTCCTAAGACCTTCAAGAGACATCGCAAGTACTTCCAATGTTACGCTCAACATGTTCCAGCGAGCCTCTGTCACTCAAACTGCAGACTGAACTGGAGACAATGTTTTAGTATGTTTTTCGATGTAGTATGTCACAGATGTGGTTTGTAACTCCACTCTTGTGAAGAGCTAGCCATCTCCAACCCCTCCACTGTGAGACGTTCTCTTCTTGGTCTGTTGGTTGGGGTTTGGATTGCATGCCAGGACCCTGGGTTTAATAACAACAGTAGCCAGTCTCTCTGGTGACATGACCATGATAAAAGACTGGAAATGTTGGTGAAGGTAGATAAGGTGGTTTGGGTTACTTTGTCAGGTGTTGACGTAGCCAAATGTTTGCCAAACAGGCTTGTTCTGATGGTGAATATTTGGGTAGACATGCCGGCGATTCAGAACCCCGTTGATCTTGAGATCAATGTCCTAATATGTTTATGGACCCAGACCATAGAACAATCACGTCAACTAGGCAAGCTTACACATGCAGACACATAGTCAAACACACACACACACACACACAAACATAGGCACACACAATGTCACCGCATATGTACAACTGTGGTCTAAATTGCACTGTGGTTAAAATGGGCTGCAGAAATAGCCTGGCCTTGGATAGCTTATAGCCAATGGAACACTAACAGGCTAACAGCCGTGACTACAGAGTGAAAGAGCCTAGCCCCAGACAGCTCTCTCCACATCCCTGCCAAAATGCCAGCGCAGTTGGTCGGCCCCAGCAAGCAAAGGGTGAAGCTTTTAGGCAATGAGCAGCAGGTGATCTCAGCTTTTCTGCAAGTCCTAATGCTCCTAAAAGCCACTCTCCCTGGTTCTGTAATTGGGCATCAGTAGTTAATGTAGTATTGACTGCATTACATGGTCCTGTGCATCCTTTCCCACTAATGCCATTTGCATCACCTTGTACATTTACCATATTGCTTAGCCAATAGCTGTTAAAAGCAATCTGAATCATGAATCATATGGGGAACTTTTAGCAAGACAGACATCCAAAGGAGACAATTTACAGTTGAGTTAATCTGGGTACATTAGCACAACATTGATTCAGCTAGACATACCAATTTATGTTTCTACGGCGATCCCTTTATTGGTTTTTAGATGGGTAAGTGAAAGGATGCTCTGCTGAGAGATATGAAATATCCATTTTCAAACATAAATAATGGGTCGCAAATGCAAGCCATTACCTTCAGAAAAAAAAGCCCTTGGCTAAAACCAAATGTGTGATGACTACATTCTCTGAGAGATGACACGAATAGCCTATTAAGGTCAGCACAGGTTGTGAGAGAGTGCCCTATTGTCAAGAAAACAGCATTCCCCATGCACCACATACAAACTGATAGAAAAGTACTTTGAATGGCCTAGAATTTCAATATTGTGGGAAATCCACAACATTTCAGTTTGAAAATTGTAAGTTTGATGGGTTTGTTATGATGGGTCACGTGTCTCATATGATAAGTCACTAAATTAAAATTTGATTAAAATAAAAACTAATTGGATTACCTCACCCATTAACCTACATACTTTAAAATAGACGTATCAAATATAGAGCTGGAAACCGCCTTCGTGTTGCACGGTGTTATCCATAATTTCAATCAAGTTAAAAACACTCGCTGTCATCTCCCTTTCTGTGCCGATGTCAAAGGCTGCTTCGATAACTTCAGAGAAGCGAAGTGCACTTAGAGTTAAGAGGAGCGTAGCCGAGAAGACCTTTTTACAGTGGCAGCGTCCCTCTGTTGTTAATGCAGCACACGTGGACAGAAAGCTTTTTGATGTAAACTTAGGTAATTTAGAGTTGTTTGAAAAAACAAACCAATAATGAAAGCAGCAAATGGATCCAGATCCAGCAGTCTTCATACTAGACGACTCTATTTACGAGCATAATAACTTACAGGGTTAAAAAAACGAAAAAGATATTCTGTACGCAAAAGGTTAATAAAAAGTAAATGAACAATGCTCAATATCGGTCGCAAAAACAGCCGTTGTTGTTCTGTGACACCAAGAAGAAATGCCCATTGCCGGGGTTGTTACTCACCCTCTTCCTTGTCCAACACCATCGTCCTGAGGAACGAGGAGTCCGGCTCCGGGCGATCCGTTCTCGGCTCCAGCAGTCTTCACCGTTCGGTGTACGCAAGGCTGGAACTGGCTGAAAACAGCAACGGAATCGTCCTTTCGTAGCACAAGCCTGGTTTGAGCGATAGCTTGACAAAAACTATACCTCCTTACTAACGTAAGCCCTCAAAAGATTAATGTTACAGTGAATGTTATTCTAGCGATTCTATCGGAGGAATAGAGGTGTCCGCGCTCACTTTTCTCTAGCTAAACACAAAATTGACCTCATCGGACTGAGCTGGAACTGAACTGCAATTAACACCCGTAAACAGTGTTGGTCGGTCTTCATAAATTCCATGCGAAAAAGAAAGAATGAAAATGTGTCAAATCTAAATCTGTAACTGTACACACGGACAGATCAAATACTGGGCGACAGTGCTCTCCTCGATGTAAGATTCTCTTTCTCCGTTCTCATTTGCTCCGAAACTGTAACTATATTCAAGAAATCCAATTCCGGACCTGACAACTGCTAAAAGCATACTCACACTGCCTTTCTCTCCCAATTTATGTGCTGCGCTCGCTCCTGCTACTGAATAAATGCGCGCAGTTCCCAGAGACCCTCGGATTCCCCTGTTAATTAAATCAATTCATTATGCTCAGATCTGATTAGCAGCCCTTCCCCCCTCTTTGAATCAATTATTCAATACACAAACATAATTGCTTGTGCCAGAGGTGTCTAAGTATTAGCTTATTTAACTCCAAGGACACTAATTACCCCTAGGGCAAGGGAACTTTTCTCATTAATTCTGACAAAACACAAAAGCACAGCTAAGGGAAAGTGTGCGTGCGTGTGTATCCCAGTGTGTGTGTGTGGTGTGTGCGTGTGTGCGACTGGTCTGTCTGCCTGTCTCTGCGTGCGTGTGGTTGATGGAGAAAGAGGAGCGTGCCCACGTCGGTGCGTATGCCCGCGCGCGCCCAGGGGGAGGGGACTTGTGTGTATAGTGTGTGTGAACGTGTGTGTGTGTGTGTGTGTGTGTGTGTGTGTGTGTGAGAGAGAGAGAGAGAGAGAGAGAGAGAGAGAGAGAGAGAGAGAGAGAGAGAGAGAGAGAGAGAGAGACAGAGAGACAGAGAGACAGAAAGAGAGGAGGGAGACTATACGTTCAGGTTGCAATAGAGTGCGCTTCTAACACACGCACACCTTAAACGTGTACAGTTTCCTTGCTTTTCCTTTTTCCATATTTAATAAAGATAACATCTAATTGTATTTATCAGTAATTCGGGGAAATAGAACTGCGCGGTAATTAGAGTGTCCAGGCCCACTTATCGTACATAGATAAACAGTCATTTTAAGAGAGACAGAACAACAGATGGGCAGCGTTTTGATTAGTGGGTAGATAGGGGGTTCAGTTTCGAATCTGGTAATATAATTGTTGCCTGTTGTTGCCAAGATGAAAGTGTCGCTGTTTCATGGTGGAGCCCTAAATAGCAGTACTTTCAATCGCCCTGCGGAGACTGTTAACCAATTAAGGGTGAGATCCAACCAAGATTTGCCATTTAGGAGAGTGGAGTATGCTACAATAACAGAGGTTTGTCAGCAGCACCGAGCTACAGACTGTTAGTTGCACAGGCTCGCTCTGCCCTTATACCTTCTGTCTCATTAGTGTTGTTTATTATTGATGGAAAATCACGTTGTGTCCCAGGTCCATTAAGCGTGCACCTGCGGTACTGCTAAGCCAAATGATCTGATTAAGCTACATCTAAGCATGG